>NW_019154358.1:71283-102580 GCF_002288905.1 Enhydra lutris kenyoni | reverse complement strand
CCCCCCCAGGCCTGGCCTGGGATCCCTAGTGATCACAGCTCGAATGGTGTCAGAAAGCCCTCCTTGAGGCAGGCGCAGGCGAGGCTGATGTCTCCTGCTCCTCAGCTTTCAAGGGTCCCCTCCCTGGCGCTCGCTGATGGGACTTGCCCTGCCTCGTGGCCTGGACCTGAACCCTCGCCTGCCTTGTAAGCCTTCTGTTTCTAACGTCCTGTTCTTTGGGCCCTCCACCTGGGGTACCCTGAGTCCCACGCCATGAGTCTACCTGCCACCCAGGCAGATATGTTGCCTTTCAGATTGATGAAAAGCCTCGGAATGAGAGAAACCTTCGTGCTCCCACCAGGGCAGCCCCAACCTTCGGCGCCCCAGCACCCTGAAAATTTGGAGGTGGATGCCTGGCCAAAACCCCTCCCTCACCTCTGCTCCAGGAAAGCTCCCTTGCGCCGGGGTCCCTGGGTGGGCTGCCTTGTCTTGGAGCATTTTCTAGGTGGCTGTAGACCCCGAGCATGACAGGGCCCTCGGCCATGGGGGCAGGGTAGTCTGAAGGTCCTCCCAATGTTGGACAATCTCAGGAGCTTTCTGCCCATAACTGTATCAATTTTGGAGAGGAAGAAACCTTCCCACCCTTCTACACCACCCCATCATCGGCATTCCCCCAGCCATAAACCCCAATTGTGCCCCACTGCAGGACTTATTCAGCTCCAAGGGGAGCCCGCATCTGTGCAAGCTGATCATAGCTGCCATTCCCCAGGGCCATAACCCTATTCTTAAGTTACGTTTTCTGGCTTCCTTCTAAAGGGTCCTGTCCCCCATGCCCTCTGGCATTTGAACCATGGAGTCATACCTTGGGAATCAGCCTTGCACCCAGCAAGAAACCACTCCATTTGGAACTGCACAGAACCATCAGAGCTGAAGAAATCAGTGTGTCCCCATGAGTACTCCACCACGTTCTGCAGCCCCCCGGAGCCTGATATGCTGCCTGACCCCCATCCTCAACTCAGCTTCTCAGGGAATCCACCTCTGTACCAGCAGTTTGGGCCTGCCACACCCCTATCTCAGCTCTCCTCAGGGACCCCTTTCAGGTCTAAGCAGACCTGGAACTCCCCTGCCTGCCGAAAAGCTCTGGGATCCCCTCTCCTTCTTCTCAATTGACACAGGCCCAAGGCTTTCATGAGAAAGGGGGAAGGCAACCTCCTGAATGCTTAACACCTCCTTTCCTCTTCTGCCTTATTTCTCTCCACTTACCTTTGTACCTGGGCAAACTGGAAGGAACATATCCACGGAACATGGAAAGGCTCTGACATCTGAATCTTTCCTGGCAACTTTCTGTGGGCTCCTTATGCAAACAGAAACTAGTGTATCCTACCACAGTGTATTTGAAAATGATTATCGACAGAACAGGAGAGCGAAAATCCCTCCATTTTTACCTCACTCATCATGAAGTAGAACATGGTCTTCTTCTTTCCTTCCTTGACTTCATTCCAATTTGTTTCCATTCAGTGTCCATTCCTGCGCTTCAGCAGTAGGAATTCGTGATTCCTCACTTGCATAGAACACCCATAATTCCTCACAATGAGTGCCTTCCCTAATAGCCATCACCCATTGAACCCTCCCCCCACACCCCTGCTCTCTAGCTACCCTTGGTTGGTGTTTTAAGTTTGAGTCTTTTTCGTCATTGACCTATCTTTCTCCCCTCACTATGTTCATGTTTTCTTTCTGTAATTCCATAGAAGTCAAAGTATAGGCTATTGGTCATTTCTTACTGATTTTGCTTAGCTACACTCTAGATCCATCCACATCCTTGCAAATGGTAAGATACCATTCTTTCTGAACCTGGCTCCTATTCCATTAAGAATATGTGGGAGATTAGATATCTACATTTATATGTATATAAATGGGGAAGCAGATCTGAGAAAAGGCGACAGAGAAGGGGCTCATGCGGGTGTTCCTCAATGAAATACATCACTTCACTCTGGTAAGAAATGGATGAAGGAATTCAGACGATTTTGTTATTTATCAGAGAGAGAGAAAGAGAGAGTGAGAGAGCATGAGAGGAGAGAGGTCAGTGGGAGAAGCAGATTCCCTGCCAAGCAGGTAGCCCAATGGGGGACTCTATCCCAGGACTCCAGGATCATGACCTGAGCTGAAGGCAGTTGCCCAACCAACTGAGCCACCCAGGCTCCCTAAAATAAAGTCTTGCCATGTTTATACATGCATACAAGTGACCAATTAAACTTTCTGGATGTTTCCTGAAAAAAAAAAAAAATGCCCTCAGAGCCAGCATGTTGCACAGAATCCTCCTCTGGTGTGTTTCCCATGGCAGGTCACCACTGCCTCCTGTGGTTACAAGCAGCATTGCCACCCCTACCATGGTCTCTCGCACCACAGCTCACCACACCCTCCAGTGGTGTGAATCGGCACTGCCGAGCCTTCCACAGACTCATAATGCAGCTCCCAAACCCTCCACAGGTCTAAAGCCACACTGGCACAGTCCCTCCAGATTGGGACCTCTAGGCCACACCCCACGAGTCCGCCTGCCACCAGGAGGAAGCTGTGACATTCGAAGCTATGTAGAAACCTAGGAATGGTACAACCCTCATGCCTCTCTGAGGACACCCCCAACCTCAACGCCCCCCCGTCACAAACTCACATCCTGACGTGCTTCCTGACCTCTGTGCTCAATTCAGCCCCCAGGATTCTCACCTCAGCACCTGGATACCCCTAAGCCCTAACTCAAACCCTAGTTTGTGTTTTCAGGCTTCTGCACCCAAAGATATGGCCAACAAGCCCTCCAGTATGGGAACCTCTTGGCCACACCTAAGGACTCCACCTGCCATCCAGGAGGAAGCCCTATGGTTCAGAACTGCCCAGAACCCTCAGACCACGAGAGACCCGCCATGCATTCCTGAGGCCACCTTCACTGCAGATGGCCCAAACAACAACAAAACCCAGACCTTGCCGCTTGACCCCCATTCTTGACTCAGCCTGTAAGGGAAACCACCTCAGCACCAGCAGATTTGTTCTGCCATGCCCCTAGGCCCTAACCTTATCCCCTACCATCAGCGACACACTGGGCCTAGAACCAGGAGGCTGATGTGTGGCCACCACCCACACGTCAACTCTTCCCTCAGAAACTTCCCCTGTGCTGGGGCCCTCTGGGGAGCCATGTGGTCACGGCCCATTTCCCAGAGGGTGTCAACACACATCAAGTGAAAAAGGGGTCTAGAACACGGCTGGCAGTGTGGCCCGAATTGCCTCTCAATACGGGCCAATTTGAATGAGCTTTCTGTGAAAATTCATTTTAATATGGGCAGAAAGCTCGTGAGAATTGGCCCAAAATCCCCCGGGAAACTCGCTTCATGTGTGGCATGTCTGCAGGGCCACACCCCGGGCCTGGCCCTGGATCGCGAGTTGTCACGGTTTGAACCCTGACAGAAAGCCCTCTGTGAGTAAGATGCAGGCGAGGCCAACACCTCCTGCTACTCACCCTCTGGGGGAATCCTCCCTTGCACTGGCAGATGGGGCCTGCCTTGCCCCTAGTACCGGGCCCTAACCCTCGCCTGGTATCTCAGTCTAACTTTTTCAGGGTTCTGTCCCTCGAGCCCTGCAATTGGGGAGCCCTGAGTCCCGTGCCACGAGACCACCTGTCACCCAGGTGGAAACGGTGCCTTTCAGAGCTTCGGAAAAGCCTCAGAGTGAGAGAAACCTTCGTGCCCCCACCGAGGCCAGCCCCAAACTTTCCGTGCCTCAGTGGGCAGAACAGTTGGAAGCTGACGACCAGCCATAACCCCTCCCTCAACTCTTTTCTGGGAACGCTCCCCTGCGCTGGGGCCCCTGGGTGGGCCGTGTCATCTTGGAGCATTTTCCGGTTAGCCACATGTCCCAAGTGAGAAAGCGCTCTAGGCCACGGGGGACAGGGTGGTCTGAAGGGCTGCCCAATGCCAGCCAATTCTCACGAGTGTTCTGCCCAAATCGATCCCAATTTGGACAGAACGCTCGTGAGAACTGGCCAGAAAACACCCAGCGAAATTGCTTCAGGAGCCGCATGTCCGCAGGGCCGCCCCCTGGGCCTGGCCTGGGATCCTGAGTTGTCGCGGCTTGAACCCTGCCAGAAAGCTCTGCTTGAGTCAGGTGCAGGCAAGGCCAATGCCTCCTGCTACTCAGCTTCCAGGGGTAGCCTCCCTGGCGCTGGCAGATGGGGCCTGCCATGCCCCTAGGCCCAAGTCCTCACCCTCACCTGGTTTTTCAGTCTTCCTTTTCCAGGGTCCTGTCCCTCAAGCCCTCCAATTTGGGAATTCTGAGTCACACACCTAGATTCCACCTGCCGCCCAGGCAGAGACGGTGCCTTTTAGGCCACTGAAAACCCTCAGAGCGAGAGGAACCTTCATGCAACCACTGAGGCCATCCCCAATCTTTGGCGCCACAGCGGGCGAAAAGTTGGAGGCTGATGCCCTGCCGCAATCCACCCCCCAACTCTGCTCTGGGAATCTCCCTTGCATCGCGGGTCCCCAGGTGGGCCGCTTCACGCCAACACTTTTTCCAGATGTCTGTGACGTGCACAGAGGGAGAAAGCGCTTTTGGCCATGGGGGGCAGTGCTGTCCGAAGGGCTGCACTACGCTGGCTAATTCTCGAGAGCTTTCTGCCCAAAACAATATTGATTTGGGCAGAAAGCTTGTGAGAATTGGCCAGATACCCTTTGCTAACTTCCTCTGGCTGCACAGGCCTTCCAGAGAACCACCTGGGCCTGGCCAGAGGTCCCAAATGGCTGTGGTCTGATTCCTGCAAGAAAGTGCTCTAAAAGCCAGGCGCATGCGTGGCCACACCCTCTAGTCAGCCCCTTGGGGAGCTTGCCTCAACACTGACAGATTGGGCCTGCCATGCCCATATCCCCTGATCCTAACTTTATGTTGGGTTTCAGGCTTTCATCCCCAGAGGACTGACCCTGAATCCCACCAGATTGGCAATCCCAGAGCTACAACTCAAAACACTGTCTGCCCCCAATGGAAACCATGAAATTTGGAGCTGTGCAATATAGAAAGCTTTTGCACAGCAAAGGAAACAGTCAACAAATCAAAAAAAAAAAAAAAAAAAAAAACCAGAATGCGAGAAGATATTTGAAATTACATATCAGATAAAGGGCTAGTAACCAAAATCTAGGAAGGACTTACCAAACTCAACACACACTGAACAAATAATCCAATCGAGACATATTCTAAATACATAAACAGACATTACTTCAAAGAAGACATCCAAATGGCCAGCGGATGTATAAAAACTGTTCGACTTCCTTTGACATTAGGAAAATACAAATCAAAACCATGAGATACCATACCTTACACCAGTCAGAATGGCTAAAATGAACAAGTCAGGAAATGACGTGTTGGTGAGGATGTGGAAAAAAGGGGAACACTTTTATACTGTTGGTGGGAATGCAAGTTGGTGAAGTCACCTGGAAAACAGTGTGGAGGTTCCTCAAGAAGTTGAAAATAGAGCTACCCTACAACCCTGCAACTGCACTACTGGGTATTTACCCCAAAGATACAAAGGTAGTGGTCTGAAGGGGCAGCTGCACCCCAATTTCTATAGCAGCAATGACCACAAGAGCCAAAGTATGCAAAGATCCCAGATGTCCATCAACAGATGAATGGATAGGACAATGAATTGAATATGAGATGGGCATCAAAAAGTGAAATCTTAACATTTGCAATGGCATGGATATAATGAGAGGTTATTATGCTAAGCAAAATCATTATCCTTCTCTGATTGACTTATTTCATGTATGATAGGCAGAATTTAAGAAATAAGACAAAGGATCATGGGGGAAGAGAGGGAAAAAGGAAGCAAGATGAAACAAGAGAGGGAGACAAAGCATAAGAGACACAAACTCAGGAAACAAACTGAGGATTTCTGAAGGTGGGGCAAGGGCGGGTGGATGAATGGGGTGGCTGAGTGATGGGCATCGGGGAGGGTATGTGCTGTGGTGAACACTGTGTGTTATGTAAAACAGAAGTATCTCAAACCTGTACCCTTGAAACAAATAACACACTATATGATCATAATAAAAAAGTCAAAGAAAAACATTTAGTATATAAATGTATACTAAGAAAAGGTAAATAAAATAAAATAATGTCACTGATGATAAAGCAAGCAAGCAAACAAGCAACTAAGCAACCTGGAGTCACCACACTCCAATTTCAAGCTAGATTACAAAGTTGTTGTCATCAAAACAGCATGCTACTGGCATAAAAACAGACACACAGGTCAATGGAACACAACAGAAAGCTCAGAAACATAATCATAGTACTTTTTGCAAAGTTCATTCATTCATATATTTAAGGTTTATTTAAACTTAGCTCTGATGGAATTATTAACTCTGAGTGGGAATTAATAATACTGATGTCCTGTTCCAACAGTTGCTTCCAATAAATGCATTTATTTAAACATGCTGTTTTATATAAATATATATTATAAAATAAAGATGATTCAGAATCCACCCTTTGAGGAAAAATTAAGTTCACTTTAATAAACCTACCACAGAAAAGGAAATATAGATATCCATCATCACAACTGAGAACATCACAAAAGAAGACAGTCAGCCACAAACTGGTGTCTGATGGAAGAATACAATACTACTTAAGTAGTTCTGCTCAAATGTTCAACCTGTTGAAAGCTATAGATTCAGGAACTCATTTACAAAAACACGGATGTCAGAGAAAAGTCCTAAGAAAGCATATGAAGACATCATCAATGAAGACCACACTGCATATATTCTGACAGGAAAAATATTTTCCCAAAATATTAATTGTAAGACCAGAAAGAAGGCAAGAAGGCAAGAAGGGAAGTAGGGAAGGAAAGCAAAGCAAAGCAAGGAAAGGAAAGGAAGAAAAGAAAAGAAAAGAAAAGAAAAGAAAAGAAAAGAAAAGAAAAGAAAAGAAAAGAAAAGAAAAGAAAAGAAAAGGAAAGAAAAGAAAGAACTTCAGAAGCCAACACACACATGTATGGTCTTAACCTATGAAACAGCAGCAGAAAATATACAGTGGGGAAAGGACTGTCTCTTCGGTGAACATCACTAGGAGAACTGGACACTAATTGACAGACGAAGGTGACTGGATCACTTTCTTACACCACACATACAAATTATGAATGGATGAATGACTTGAATATAAGAACTGAATCCATAAACTTCTAAGAAAAAAACACAGATACTAAATTTCTCATTATTGGTTTGGTGAAGAGTCTTTTACATCAGACACCAAAAGCAAAGGCAACAAAAGCAAAAATAAACAAGTGGATGGACATCAAACTGAAATTTCTGCATGACAAAAGAAACCATCAAACCCTTAAAAGGCAACCTCCACAATGAGAAAAGATACCTACACATCGTATGTGTGAAGAGGCTAATATCCAAAATACACAAGACACTCCTTCAAATCCAAACAAAAACTGAATAAAAACTGAGGAGGATATGTGAATAGATATTTCCAAAGGTGGTATACAGGTGGCCAACAGACACAGAAAAAGTTCAACATCACTAACTGTTTTCAGGGAAATAGAAGTCAAAACTGCCATCAATTATCACCTCACATGGTCGGAACGGCCATCATACGAGAGAGAGAAACCCGGTGCATTAAAGGTGTGTAGACAAGGGGACCTTGTGCATTGTTGGTGGGAATAGAAATGGGTGCAGCCACTGTGACAAACACTATGGAGGTTCTGAAAAAAAAAATAATACAGCTACAGCATGACACAGTAACCACTCTACTGAGTATTTCTTTGGAGAACATAAAAACACTCCCTCCAAAAGAGAGAGGCATTACCATATTCACAGCAGATTATTTACAATAACCATACATGGAAACATTGACCTTTGGAGCCTTATGCTAAGTAATGCAGACATGGAAAGACAAACACCAGAGCCTGTCATGGACATTCCACACGGAAAAATATACTGAATGCATAGATAATGAGAATAGATTGGTGGTTGCCAGCTTCGAGGTTGGTGGGGGGAAATGGGTGAAGGTAGTCAAAGGTGCCATGTTTGAGTGATAAAATCCGCAAGTCATGGAATGTCTTGTGCAGAATGGAGACGAAAGCTAACCCTGAAGGATGGGATACAGGCTCCCCTGCTACTTGAAAGTACAGTGTTCCTAGGAAACCTTTCACAGAAGAAATGGTGAAAATGGAAAAAAGAATGACCATTCATTTCTACAGAAAAATGAGTGAGTATGCCCAGACACCAAAAGTTCCTTCTCTTTGGCTCTCCTTAGGCCTCAGGACACAGCATCCTAATGGATGCCCAAAATAAATGGAGAGAAAACACAGCAGATACTCACAGACACAATTCAAAGTGTCGGTGGCTGGACGCAGAGAACAGTGCCCAGGAAGGGGCTGGTTGGGGTTCACGCTGCCTCTGTAGTGGTTCCCCACAAAACAGAAGCTGAACGTGATGCCACTTCTTGACTTTTTTCATAAGAGGGAAATTCTCTTCAGGTTTCTTCCTGCTACTGGATCTGGGTAATAACTGATCTTTTCAAAAAGCCAAGTGTCTTACCATGAACTTTGAGAAAAGTGGGGGAGACTTGTACTTGAAAGTTGCTGAGGGGGTAGATGTTCAGAGTTCTCCTGGACACAAACATGAGCAGGTCCACTGTGAAAGGCACCTTCCTCAGCAGGTGGAACACAGACTACCTCCTACCCCCCAGAAACCTCCTTCATCTCGCTCAGGACAACCCACAGGAGCTGGGAGTTACCTCAATTCCTCCTTTCTTGGAGTCCCAATATCGAACCTATCAGCAAACCCTGTGAACTCCATCCTCAATAGGTACCCAGAATAGCACTAACCTCTCCTTCCAAGGCCACCCGTCTGGTCCAAACTGGAGCCCATCTTTTGCCTGAATTCTTGGAAAATCTTCATCATTGACCTCCCTTGCCCATCCTCAATGCTCTGTCATCTGTTCTCAACACTGTTGCCAGGATGGCCCAGTGAAACAGGGTCCCATAGGGTCTGGCCCTGAAATGGCTTTCTGCCACCCTACTGTCACCTCCCTGAGGTCATGTCTCAAGCCATCTCCTGTGGCCACAGGGCCTTGTTGCTGCTCCTGGACATGCCTGGTATGCTCCTACCCCAAGGGCTTTGCATTTGCTTTCCCTTCCTTTTATAAGGCTTTTCATATGAGATCACACACCTTCTTTTTAACTTGACTCAAACATCACCTTCCTAGCGAGGTCCCACCTGGACCCTATATGAATAGCAAGCACCACTGTCACCTCCCCTTCAGTACCCCAGCCCTGTCTCCTGCTTTATATTTCCAGAGCAGTTATCACAGTCACCAGCCCATCTCAGCAAGGGGGAAACAGAGGCCTACTCAGATTGTCTCACCACAGATTCCCTCTGATTTCCTAGTCCAGAGACCTGGTGGAAAAGATGACCAGAGCTCTTGCACAGCCAGGATTCCCAGGACAATGGGTCCCCTTGCAGCACCCTGAAGACCATCATGAAAATGAGCCATAAGAGGAATGCATTTGCACATGAAACTTGAAACCAGACACCTTCCTCAATTCCAGGTGAGCACACACACTTCCTCTCCTTTCCTGATGTGCTCATCTGAGAAAGCTGAGCAGAGAAGCATCCCAGGGTCCAAATCTCCTTCTGACCACGGCCCTGGGAAACAGACATCTCTCCTCCCTGTACCAGCCACCTGTGATTGACATCTAGCATCCTTCTGTGTTGGGGAAGAATGGTGCACCTGTCCATCTTTCCTGGGATGTCATCACAAACCAGGCATTGCTGCACAGTTTTCAGGAAGGAACATGAAGCAGCAGCAGCAGCAGCAGCAGCAGCAGCAGCAATAGGCCTCCTTGGTTCAGTCTCAGTCTGGCACATAAGGTCCCATGTGGAATGAGAGCTTCAGTGAGACCGGTGTTATGTGGCCTTGAAACCTAATGGCAGGAGCTGGGATTTCAGTTCCAAATGAAAACTGGACTCTTCCACACAACACAGGAAAGTGGAGAATTTCTCAGGGGTGTGGCTCTGGAAGAAGAGCTTCTGCTGGCTGAATTCACAGACACCAGGCAGAGGACACCTGTGGTGCCTTATCTGAGAAAGCAAGGGGCATACTGGACAAGAATCCAGAATGCTGTCTGTGGGCTGCTTCCCACCAAGCACCCTGCTGAGACTAGGGTTTGAGAATCCAACAGGAAACAAGTTTCCTATCACATCTGCAGCAGGAGGGCTGGCTGGGGAGCAAAGCCCTGTCCCTGGAGTAAGCTGGCTTGTGCATCAAGAATGATGGCCCACTGCCACAGCCTCACAGTCTCCCAGCTCTGATCTGACTCCACTGCCAGGCTCACACCTGCTGACATGGTGACTCCTAAGACCCAGAAACTGCTTTCCACCCCAACCTGATGCTACTCACAGAGAAGCCAACTCTAGTCTCAGAAAGGTGTTCATCATTAGCTCTGGAATTCCCTGGGTTTGTCTACACTGGCCCACCCAGGTGTCCCTTCCAGATAATTCCTCTCATCCCCTCAGGTTTCAAGCCACCTTAAAGCTGCCCTTCAAAAGGCAGGAACTGGTCCAATGAGGCAGACCAGCCGGGTCTCTGTGTGTGGGAAATTCAGACTACATCCTCCCTGAACACCAATGCTTCCAAGTCCAGGCTTCAAACCCTCATTCACTGGGCATGGAAAACCATGTCAGCATGAACACTGCTCTTTCAAATCTCTTGTCTTCCATTCCTTTAAATCAGAAACCAAGCTCCAGTCACCACTCTATTTTTCCCTTCAGAGAAGTAGAGAAAAGGATAGAATAAAGCACTCCGTGTGCACAGCACATTTCTATCGAAATAGAATTCCTTGTTCTTTCTCATACAGGCAGTCCTACGTTGTGCATACTAATGAGATGCACCACAAGTTCAGTCCTCACATATATATTTGACCTTGTGTTTTTCCTTTTGATATTTGGATCTTGAAGTCAATGTCTATATTACTTTTTTAAAATAACAAGAGTAATAATGACATGGTCACATAAAGGTCTGGATCTCCTTAACCAGACAACATGGCTCTGGTTCAGATAAGGATGAAGATGCAACCTCTTGCCAGGAAGCAAAGCCCACACCCTCAGGGATCCTGACACGCTTCATGGGTGATGGGTTCCTCTGCTCCATGGAGTTGTCTGAGTGCAAAGGATGCAGGCGCCCTCTAGGATTCATTCTGTTTTCTTCATAAATTCCCCAGTTAAAGTCACAAGGGACTCACAGGGTCAGGTTTCAGAGCCCAGGATGTGCCACCAAGTAAGCAGCCACACACACACACACACACACACACACACATACACACACACACACTGCCTCCCAGTCCCCCTCCAGGGAAGGCTAACAGCGGCTTTCGTTCCATTGGGAGCACAATGAGCCACTCCCCAGGCTCCTAACAACCTACACTCTTCCTCCACTTCTCCCCTCATAAAGGGCACTGTACCCCATTACAGCTCTGAGGCTGTGCTTTACTTTACAAAACAATTCTTTTTAAAAAGATTTTATTTATTTATTTGACAGAGAAAGACACATCAAGGGTGGGAACACAAGCAGGGGAAGTGAGAGAGGAAGAAGTAGGCTTCCTGCTGAGCAGGCAGCCCAATGCATGGCTTGATCCCAGGACCCTGGGACCATGACCTGAGGTGAAGGCAGATGCTGAATGACTGAGCCACCCAGGTGCCCCTCAAACATAATTTCTAGTATCAGAAAGTGATTCACAGGAGAGAAAAACATAAACCCCCACAAAGGATTCTTTGACTATTTCAGAAGACTGTTTTCCCATTCTTTTTTTTTTTTTTTTAAAGATTACCTATTTATTTGACAGACAGAAATCACAAGTAGGCAGAGAGGCAGACAGAGAGAGAGGAGGAAGCAGGCTCCCTGCCAAGCAGAGAGCCCGATGCGGGACTCGATCCCAGGACCCTGGGATCATGACCTGAGCCAAAGGCAGAGGCTCAACCCCCTGAGCCACCCAGGTGCCCCTCCCATTATTTAATGAAATCAGGAAAGAAAAACACACAGACTGTCCTTCCACTAACAGATCTGATTCACTTCAGTGATTGAATAAAGAATAAGAAATAAAAGGGCAACATATGTTCTGAAGACCCATCATTCCAGCCATCGAACTTTTGAAACTTCACACTAACTCAAAGAACGAAGCCCAAACCAATGTCTCAGCCTGGCAACGTGGAGAAGTCTGAACTGGAATGACAGGGACAGACTAGGAGATTGTGTGTGTTGGCTGAGACTGGTGGCACAGAAGAAGGCGCTCTGCCTACTCTCCACCTGGGCCTCACCTGTCCTCAGCCAGGAACCTCCTCACAGCCCTGACCTGTGACAACTGTCACATGTGAGACACACAGCCACCACTGGAGCCAACCTGGCCACACCCTCCTGCAGAATGCAATACAGTCTCCTCCAGGACCCCTGAATTCTACCCAGACCTGGAACTCCCCTGTCTGCCACAAAGCTATGGGATCCCCCCTCCTTTTTCCAAAATTACACTGGCCCAAGTCTTTCATAAGAAAGGGAAAATACTCCTTCCTGAATGCTTAACAGCTCTTTTCCTCTCCTGCCATATTTATCTCCACTTACCTTTGTACCTGGGAAACCTTGAAGGAACATATCAGTGGAACATGGACATGCTCTGGGATCTGAATCTTTCATGGCAGCTTTCTGAGGACTCCTTATGCAACCAGAAACTAGTGTATCCTACCACAGCGTGTTTGAAAATAATCATCTACAGAATAGGACAGTGAAAATCACTCCATTTTAACCTCACTCTTCATGAAGCAGAACATGGTCTTTTTTTCTTCATTGACTTCAGTTCCAATTTGTTTCCATGCAGCGTTAATTCCTTGCTTCAAGGGTAGGATTTTGTGATTCCCCACCTGCATAGAACACCCAGAGCTCATCACAAGTGTTCTCCCTAATAGCCATCAGCCATTGAACCCTTTCCTCCACACCCCTGCCCTCAACAACCCTTGGTTTGTGCTCTAAGGTTGAGTCTGTTTCCTCATTTGCCTATCTTTCTCCCCTCACTATGTTCATCTGTTTTCTTTCTGAAATTCCATAGGAGTCAAGTCAAGGGTATTTGTCTTTTCTTATTGATTTTGCTTAGCTAAATCCACTGTAGATCCATCCACTTCCTTGCAGATGGTAAGATTTCATTCGTTTTGAAGCTGGATCCTATTCCATTGTGTGGATAGATCAATAGATAAATAGAGTTATATCTAACTATATCTCTATCTATCTATCTATCTATCTATATGTATTGTAAGGACCTATTTAGCCAGAGCGACTCCATCTTGGTTAAAAGCCATTTTGTTGTTTGTGCAGTAAAACTTAAACTGACCCTGCTGCCCCCACCCCCAGAGAAACTTAATTAAAAACAAGTCTGGGAAACCAGCAGAATATGGTCAGCTAGTTCCTAATAACAGAGCCCAGAATACAAGGACGAGTCAGGCCAGGTGGAGACATCCAATCAGTAAAACACACATACTTTTCCTCTAACCACCAAAGAATGTAAACCCCACCTTTTGGGCACCAAACTTGAGCACCAATTCTGACCAGAGTAATAGGTTAGTTCAAACAGCTACTATAGGGTAAATTGTAATTCAATTGGCCACCTGCATGTGACCTGACATGACTACAATCTCATTAGCCACCTATGTGTGGCCAGACTTGCTCTGTAAAAGGTAGTCTGTAAGATGGGCAAGGGTCGCCCTCTTCGGAGGCCACCCTGACCGGTCAGTCAGTCAGTTCTTGAGCCTGCTAGCCGGGGGTGGTCACTCTCTTTGGAGATGGCCCTGGCCGGTCAGTCTGAGTTCTAATGCTTAACATAAAATAGAACTTTACATAACTTTCACCTTGTCTCAGTCTCATTCCCCTGGCTGATCAGTCTAACTTCTAATACTTATCATAAAATAAAGCTTTAAATAACTTTCACTTTGTCTCAGTCTCATTTCATTTAATAATGGACCTAACATGTGTGTGTGTGTGTGTGTGTGTGTGTGTGTGTGTGTGTATCCCAAATCTTCTTTCTCCATTCATCAGTGAATGGACATTGGGACTCCCTCTATAGTTTCACTATTGTTGATAATGTTTCTATAAACATCATGGTGCTTGTACCCCATTGAATGTGCATTTTTGTGCATTTTGGGGAAATACTTAGGAGTGCAATGGCTGGATCCTAGGGTTCTTCAGTTTTTAGCTTTTGGAGGAACCACCATACTCTTTTTCAGAGTGGCTGCAACAGCCTGCATGCCCATCGACAGTACAGGAGGGTTCCACTTTAAGCAGAACATTATCTGCTAGCCATTTCCTAAGGAGGAAATGCAAAACCTGTGGGATAACATGACTCACCCAGGATCAGGCAAGCAGCTACAGAAATTCACCCCAGGGTTCCTGAGGCCATGCCTCATGAAGCCACCAGAATGCCTCTATCCAGAATTCCCAAAGACTCTCCTTCTGACTTCACCACCCATGAAACTGCAGAGAAAGGATGCCATGACCAACTCTCTAGAGGGTCCACTGAGTGAAACTAGAAAGTTAAGCTTCCCTTTTCAATCATCCAAGATTCCTTGGAATCATTTTGAAATTTCCTTCTGCCCTCATTGAAACTCTGGATGAAAAGACAAATCCATTCAGATACATCATCTTGGACAAAGGAGAAACCATCATCTATGTCTCTATCTGACCACAAACAGCCACCTAACTCTAGATGCTGGCCATTCCACCACAGCCTAGGCCCAACAGAATATACACTATTAGATGAAGGAACACATTCTATGTTCAAAACACACACTGAGTCCATCTCATCTTCCCTTTTTAATCCAAGGATTGCCTAGGAAAGAGCTGTTCCAAATACCTTCATAAGCCAGAAATGAACAGAGAAAATGGGATCCCCTGCCATGAGCTCCCTGCAGAGAAACTCAGGAACTCTGGCACCCACTCTACATTGCTGACAACTGCTTCAGTGTGACTTTGTAGCTCCACTGGAAACAAGAGAAAAGCCCAGGACGTTTGGGGTGAAAGAGAAGTTTTACCTCTCATCCTGGCATGGATGTGAACTTGCACCCAATGGGCCTGCTGTATTCTTTGAACACTGATATCCTGGGACAAGCTGCATGACTGACTCAGATGCTGATTTCCAAACTTCAGGTCTCATGGAGCCAGAGGAAAGAAGGGTTGTCAGGTGCAGATAAGTAGGCGCCTCCCACCTAAAGCCTGCACACCTGCTCTGATTCCTGGGAGGAGGAAAGACACATGCTTGTTTCTTCAGTGGTAATTCACTTCCTTCGAAAGCCAGCCAATGACCTTGTCCTTTTCGGAGAAGCAAATAGACTCTTCCAAACAAACACTCAACTCCTCAGTTCAAAAGGCACCATGTGTCAGGTTTGGTTCCCCCGGCTCCAGACCCCCCACTGGGAGACACCTCCTGCACCATCCTGACAGCCCATTACCACCAAACCTGGGGACACAGGGCACAATGCTGAGTGGGGGCCTGGCTCCAGGGGTTGTTACCTCCACTCTTGAGCCTGGGGAAGCAGAGACTATACAGCTTACCACTCTGTCCTGTAGAAAGAAGCTGCAGTGCCTCACCTTTCGGGGTCTGTCACCCAGCACCTCACCACTGCCCTCAGTGCTGACAGGCTTCACTGACTCCTCTTCCAGCATTTTTCCCATGGCAGCTTGCCACTGCCTCCAGTGGTGGCAAGCAGCATTGCTATGTCTTCCAGTGACTCTAGCACCACAGCTCACCATTCCTTCCAGTGGTATGGACTTGCACTTCTAGGCCTTTCAGCGTCTGGCAATGCAGCTCACAACGCCTCCACTGGTCTCAAGCCGCACTGGCACATCTTCCACCATCCCTCAGACTGCAACTCAGCACTGCCTCCAGTGGAGGGAATCCACACCGCCTCGACTTCCCATGCCTTGCACTGTGCCTGTCCACTGCATCCATTGTCAGGAAGTTCCAGCAGCACATCTTCCAGTGTCTCGCCCACTGCAGCTTATCACTCCCTCCCTTGGTGGCAAGCTGAAGTGCCCTGTCTTTCAGCATCTGTTGCACTGGAGCTCAGCACTGCCTCCAGTGGTGGAAAGCTCAATAATGAGAGTTGTTTGATGGCATGGCGGTGAAGAATTCTGTCACTGGAAGCAGTGCTTAGCTGTATTGCGGCAGCAGCTGGGAGACGTGCCAGTCAGCTTGCAACCACTGTGGGGAGTGGTGAGCTGCATTGTGAGACCCTGGAAGAAATGGGAAAGACATTTCCCACCACTCGAGGCAGTGGTCAGCTAGAGTGTGAGTGATGCCAGAAGGTTTTGCAGTGTGAGACAATTAGTGGCGTGGCTTTGCAGAATGTGGCCACTAAAGGCAGTGTGGAGGTGCAGCGTGAGCCCTTGGTAGAAGTGCAGTGACGGTCCCGCCACTGGAGGGGGTGGTCAGTTGCAGTGCAAGGGATGCCTGATGGCTTTGCAGTGCTGCTTACAGCCACTAGTGGCAGTGCAAGGCCATGGATGGCATGGCTATGCACCTTGTCTCTACTGGAGGCAATGCTGAGCTGCAGTTTGAGGCACTAAGAGGAGTGCCAGTGAAGCATCCCACCACTGGAGGCAGTGGTCAGCTGCCGTTTGGGGCATACCAGAAGGGTTTGCAGTGCTCCTCACTGCCCTTAGAGGCAGTGGTGGGAAAGAGTGGGCGACCATGCGTAGCATGGCTGTGCAGCTTGTTGCTACTGGAGGCAAGACCCTACAAGAGTGGCCACTCAGGTTCCTACCACTCGAGGCAGTGGTGAGCTGCAGTGCGAGTTCCTGGAAGAAGTCACCATGTCAGTTTCTGTCACTGGAGGCAGCAGTGAACTGCAATTCGAGATGCTGCAAGGAGTGGCAATCTAGTTACCTAGCACTGGAAGCAGTGGTGAGCTGCATAGTGAGACGCCGGAAGATGAAGTTGTGCCGATTCTTGCTACTGGAGGCAGAGGTCAGCTGCCTGTTGCAAGGGATGCCAGGATGCTTTGCAGTGTTGCTTATGGCCACCAGATGCAGTGCTGAGATGCAGTGCGAGTCCGTGGCTGGCATTGCTGTACACATTGTCTCCGCTGCAGGCAGTGGCTAAGCTGCAGGGTGGGATGCTGCAAGGAGTAGCAGTGCAGTTTCCTGCAATTAGAGGCAGTGGTGAGCTCCAGTGGGACACACTGGAAGAAGTGGCAGTGTCCTTTCCTGCCACTGGAGGCAGAGGTCAGCTGTAGTGGGAGGGACACCTGAAGATCTTGCAGTGATCCTTATGGCCACTAGAGGCAATGTTGAGATGCAGTGCGGGACCATGGATGGGCGGCCATGCAGTGTGTCGCCCCTGAGGCATTGTTGAGCTACAGTGTGAGACCCTAAAAGAGTGGCAATGCAGTTTCCTACCACTGGAAGCAGTAGTGAGCTGCAGTTTAAGGTGCTGCAAGGCCTGACAGCGCAGTTCTTTGTTGTTGTTGTTTTGTTTTGTTTTTACCACTGGTGGCAGTGGCGAACTGCAGGGCAAGACACTAGAAGAGGCAGTGTCCATTCCCACCACTGGAGGCAGTGGTCAGCAGCAGTGTGAGGGATGTCTGAAGGCTTTGCAGTGCTGCTTACAGTCCACTTCGAGGCATTGGAAGGAGTGGCAGTCTAGTTTCCTAGCACTGGAAGCAGTGGTGAGCTGCAGGAAGAAGAAGAAGAAACTATTTCTTTCCTGGAAGAAGAAACCAGGGCTTTCTTTCCACTGGAGGCAGTGGTCAGTTGCAGTGCGAGGGATGCCAGAATGCTTTGCAATACTGATTACCGCCACTGGAGGCAGTAGACAGCTGCAGTGCAGCCACTGGAAGGAGTGGCAGTGTTGGTTCCCGCCACTGGAACTAAGAGACCTCAGTCCAAATCTCATGAGAACTCAGGCAGTTCTCGTGAGATTTTTACCCAAATATCATGAGAACTCCTTCCAAATATCATGAGATGAAGACTTATTCCAAATCTCGAGAGATCTCAGTCCAAATCCTGAGATATTTCGGTACAAATCTCATGCGATCTCCATCTAAATCAGATCAGGAGTCAAATGTATACATAAGGTCTTATGTTTAAGAACAAAATGTGTTAACTTAAATAAGATAAACACTTAAAGATAAGGAGTTAAAAAGAACAGAGCTAACCAAAGCATATAAATGCCCTGATATAATTTGAATAAACAATTTTAAAGGATAAAACAAAACAAAAAAATCAAAGAGTGTTTGCCAATAAAATTGAGTAAGATTATGTTTTATAAGACTAGGAAAAATAGAAAAAGAACAAACAATATTAATAACACACAGTGATAAAATTTTATGATCACTACAGATTCAAAACTAGTAACAGGATAATGTAGAAAATTATATGCAAAGAAATTGAAAATTACATACAAATGGAACATTCTTTGATGAACATGTTTTAAAATATAAAATATGATTTTGGATTATATTCCCCACATTATGACAAAATTTATGTGTTCAGAAACGTTCTCCAAATGGAGAACACATAAAAATTTTAGATAAAATAAAATTAACTCCAAAATTTATGTGTAAACTAGCAGTAAATTAATTGAAATTCTGACATTATAAAGAATGAGTATAGGAATATTAATAAGCTTTGAAGTCTCTAATTTCACCACTTAGAGAATTTGCACATGTCTGGTGTACTAGAGTTTGAAGTTTATGGGGTGAATATTTGAAGAAGACAGAGACAAAGCCTGGTGGTTCTCCAAAACGGTGAGCCATTCAATGTGAGATTCTTCATAAATTCAATACCTCTCTAAAGGAAATAGCTTTAGAAGTTAAGAAATGGAAAACTATTTTTTATCCTACATAGTACAAACATAGATATTCCAGCCTACTTTTTCTCAACAGCATCCCAAACCACAAACCTACATTACATGTGTATATCAGTATAATTCACACAACATGCATGGTGCCAAACAACAAACCCCAAATATGCTCACCAGATAGGCAAAAATGAAAAAAATTCCTTTGCACAATAATTTAATTTAAAAGCAAAGCTGAAAGAATTTTCATAGATAAAATAATAAGGAATCTGTTTTAACAGTCAATTTCTACAAAACATACCATGAAACAAACCTTTGTGATGAAAATTACAAGATGAAAATAAGAACAGAATCAGAACAGATATTACACTATTGAAACTGTAGATAATGGGAATATCATATAGAAAAAAAAATCTTGGGGCACCTGGGTGGCTCAGTGGGTTAAAGCCTCTGCCCTCAGCTCAGGTCATGATCCCAGCGTCCTGGGATCCAGCCCCGCATCAGACTCTCTGTTCAGCAGGGAGCCTGCTTCCTCCTCTCTCTCTCTGCCTGCCTCTCTGCCTACTTGTAATCTATGTCTGTCAAATAAAATAAATAAAATCTTTAAAAAAAAAAAGAAAAAAATCTTCAGTATGTCTAAATAAACATGTTAAAGCCAGACTCAAAGTCTGAATAATATTATTAACATAAAAATAACTCTATTACTGAAAAAATTGTAACATTTAGGGGTGCCTGCATGGCTCAGTTGGTTGAGTGACTTTTGGTTTTGGCTTGGGTCATGATTTCAGAGTCATGGGATTGAGCCCCAAGTCAGCTCCTAGCACAGTGGGGAGTCTGCTGGAGAGTCTCTCTCCATCTTCCTCTGCCCTCTGTCCCTCTCCCTGCTCATGATCTCTCTCTCTCTCTCTCTCTCTCTCAGATAAATAAATAAATAAATAAACAAACAAATCTTATTAAAAGATGTGACATTTAAAAGATTATATTCCTCAGGTTGTGGAAGTGCAGAGAGAGACCTAAGATGAGAGAAGGTGAGACCTCTGAGATATATGCAAGTAGTAAACATGGACTTCTTCCCAATGGCTCTGTTGAACCAATGCAACACAGTAGTTACTGAAGATTCCTTGATATAGGAAATACAAAAATATAAAATCTAGAACACAGTAGATGTGGGGAGTCTAACATGCTACCTCCATATAAAAAAGGAAACAAATGTGAACAATACTTAAATTTACTGCACAGAAGGAGACAGAATGGAACATGTATATCTTCAAGTTGGTGTTAAATAGGAAGAAAACCAATTTCCACTAAGAATTCATAACCAGGGGTACCTGAGTGGCTCAGTTGGTTTAGGATCTGACTCTTGGTTTCTGCTTCAGTTGTAATCTGAGAGTCATGAGATTGACCCCCATGTTGGGCTCCATGCTCAGAGTGCAGTCTGCTTAAGGTTCTCTCTCGCTCTGGTCCTCTGCTATCTCCCTCCCCCTCTATCTCTGTCTCTGTCTCAAATAAATAAATAAATAAATAAATAATGAAAGAAAAAGAATTCATACAGAAGAGTGATGTCACCAGGGTGGTGACATAGGTAATTTCTGACTTCACTTCCTCTCAAAAGAATGACTAACAACTATTCATGAACACGATGCCACTGAGAGAATTCTAGAACACAGGAGTGAGGCTGAAGCACCCCCTGAACCACAGAGAACAAGAGAGACTTGTTAGAGGGGGAAGGGAAAGAGATATATACTGATTGTATTGCCCCTCCCCCAGGCTGGCACAGCACCAAGCACAGGGTTAGGGTTAGGGTTAGGGTTTCCCTACACCTCCAGTGAGAAAAGAGAGCTCAGGGGTGAAATCCAGCCCCTCCAGTGTTGCAGGCACTTTGTGAGGGCCTCTTTTCTGGTCTGGTCTCACAGGAATTGCAGGGGAATCTTCAGGTCAAAACTGGGACTCTGTGACAGAGAAGAGGGAGGGGCTTCCAACAACTTGCACTCAGGTATTGGCAGACTGAGTTCCTGCCTGCAGAGCCTAAATAGTTGTTCCAATCAGTGGCTTTGCTCCCCTGCAGATCCAGTCAGTAGTGCAGTGTGACCAGAGGTGCAGGTCTGCCTGATTCAGGTCCTTGAATGAGCAATTTGCTGGCCTGGAGCCCAGTCTGCCCATGCCCAGGTAGGGGACCTGAGTCATACAGCCACCTGCGCTGGGGCATGGCTCCCAGTCCCTGGTAAATATGAGAGCTGAAAGCTGTTGAAATACCTGAAAGCTGTGTAACTCAGCAAATCTTGAGCCAAGAGGTGGATGGGCAGAGTTGATCGCCCTCAGAGCAAACTCTATGGACCTTTTTGGCCAGGGAAAGTGGGGCACAGTTCAGCTTGAGTTGAGATCACAAGCAAAGAACCTCACCAGCCTTGGAGTCGTTTCTCTTGCTGCACATGTGCAGAAAAACTAATCTGTAGACCAACTCATTGCTGAATATGCCTTCAGCTTGCCCGCCTAGGGAACCTAACCAGAGTATATATGAGAAGCTGTGTAGCCCGTCCGTCAGCCCTGCTTACAGGGACACTTAACAGAGAGCACAGCCTGTGGGTTTCTCTTTCAGCAGAGCAAGACTCGTGGCCTCATCTGACCAGGGAACTCCTGCCTGATTCAGGTCCCTGAACAACAAGTCATGTAGGTCCTGTTTTATCCTGTATCCTGCAGACCTAGGAAGTTAAGTTATGGCCCCACCTATTGCTAAACACAGTCCCCAGTCCTGATCTACAAATGCAGACAACTTTGGAGGCCGTCCTATGGCCCTAGGTGGGCAGGCAAGCAAACCAGCAGTCCAATCCAGCTATTATCAGCCAATGGCACAATCACACCCAAACTGAGCTTGCCCCAAATAGACCTGAATAGCAGGCCCCACCTGCTCAAGGACATTGCCAGCAGACGTGTCCAGACACCCAAACTGAGCTGCAAAGGCAAAGGACTATCTCTGCAGAAGCAAACCTGTAAATGCTGGAAGAGGAACCCACTTTCTCAAATGCCCAGATGCCAACATAAGGAATCAAGGATCACCAAAAAAACAGGGAAACAGGACACCACCAAATGGAACTAATAAAACTCTAATAACTGACCCCACAGAAATGGAGATTTATGATCTGTCAGACAAAAAGTTCAGAGTAAGTTTAGTGAACTACAAGAACACAGAGAGACAACTAAATGAAATGAAGGAAATAATACATGAACAAAACAAAAAGTTCAACAAAGAAATAGAAACCATTAAAAAATCCCAGAAATTCTAGAGCTGAAAAATATAATAACTGAGCTGAAGAATTCAACAGAGAGCTTCAAAAGCAGACTGAAACCATGTCCTGGAAGAGAAGACATTTGAAAGTATCCAGACAGGGAAAAAGAATGAAAAAGAGTGAAGAAAGCCTATGGGACTTATAAGACACAATAAAAACAAACAAAACAAAACAAAAACCCAACAATATCTGCATTATGGAAACTCCAGAAAGATAAGAGAAGGATAACAGGATAGAAAGTATATTTAAAGCAATTGAACTTCCCAAACCCAGGGAGAGAAACAGACATCAAAATCCATGAGGCCCAAATAGGCGGAACCTGAATACGGCTACCCAGATACACAGTAGAACTAGATTTTCAAAAGCCAAATACAAGGAATTTTGAAGGAAAAGGAAAAAGGAGAGAAATTACATTTAAGGAAATCCCCATGAAATGATAGATTAATTTTTCCAACAGAAACTTTTCAAACTAGGAGAGAAAGGGACGACATATTCAAAATGTGGAAACAAAAAACCTGTCAGTCAAGAACTCTACACTCAGTGAAGCAGTCCTTCAGAAATGAAAAGGGATAAAAACTTTCTCAAACAAACCAAAGTGAGGGAATTCAACACTGTGAGACCTGTCTTACGAGAAATGTTAAGGGAGTTCTTTGAGTGGAAGAAAATGATGTTAATTAACTTCATAAAAACATCAGGAGATGGTGTAGAACTCCTTGGTAATAGTGAACATGTAGTCAAAGTTAAAATCTACAACATGAAAATGATATTGTATAATTCACTTATAACTCCAGTTTAAAACTTAGAAAAAAATAGCAAAAAAAAAAAAAAGCCATAACAACAATAATCTGTTATTAGCTATACAACATAAGAGACACAGAAATTGTAGCATCAATAATCTAAAATGTGAGAGGAAAGAGAAGTAGAAGTGTAAAGATTAGGGATTTTATTAAAATTTAGTCATTATTAGTTTATTATTTTATTTTATTGATATTTTATTTAGTTTTTAATGTTAAGCAGCGATTGTCCATTTTATTAATTTAATATATTTAACAAATGTTTTCAGAGTGTCATAACACACTGTTCCAGACACCGTTTGTATCCACTGAATTAGGAGTAGATGACCCATGTTCCAGTGGCATTTCAGTCTGATAAATCCTGAATAATAAATCATTTATTAGTATGTGTAAGCTTAAGTATCTCTTCTCATAAAAGAAGGGCAATATCATCTGGTCGGATGGACCTAATGAACTAATATATGTGAAAGGGTAATGCGTGCCCTCCTTGAGAGAAGTAAGTTGTAACTGACAGGTTTTTGAATGAGTACTACTTCTCTGGCTTCCCTACTCCAAGAACAAGTATTCTGATGTAATCAATATATCTGGGATTCACTCCTTAACTTGCAACATTTTGAAGAGAACAAAGGACATGAAAATAAATGCATTCCAGAATGACAAGTTGTTATTAGTTTAAAATAGAGTGCATAATTTCAGGATATTTTATGTAAGACTCAGGGTAATCACAAAAAGAAAAACCTGTAGTAATTACACACACACACACACACACACACACACACACACACACACACACACACCCATGATAAAGATGTCAAGTATAGTGATACCTAAAGACATCAAAACAAAACAAAAGAAAACAGAACACAGAAAAATAGTAGGTTAAGAAACAAAGAACAATGAATCTACAAAACAACCAGAAAATAAATTAATAAAATAGCAATAATAAGTCCTTACCTATTAATTATCTTAAATATAAACAAATAATTCTCCATTCAAATACATAGAACAGCTGACATTTAAAAAAAAGATCTAATGACATGCCACCTAAAAGAGACTCATTTTAGCTTTAAAAACACACACAGGGGCACCTGGGTGGCTCAGTGGGTTAAAGCCTCTGCCTTCGGCTCAGGTCATGATCCCAGGGTCCTGGGATCGAGCCCCGCATTGGGCTCTCTGCTCAGCAGGGAGCCTGCTTCCTCCTCTCTCTCTCTCTCTCTGCCTACTTGTGATCTCTGTCTGTCAAATAAATAAATAAAATATTTTTTAAAAAATTTAAAAAAATAAAAACACACACAGACTGAGAGTGAAGGGATGGAAAAAATGTATTTCTAGTAAATGGCAACAACCAAAAAAAAAAAAAAAAAAGAAAAAGAAAAAAAGAAAGTATAGGTAGCTATACTTATATAAGACAAAATAGACTTTAAAATAAAATAATAAAGAGGTACAGAAGGTTACTATATAATGATAAAAGGATCAATACATCAAGAAGAGTGACAATTGTAAATATTTATGTACCCCAAATTGGAGCACTAAATATATAAGGCAAACCATAACAGAACTAAAAAGGAAAAATAAACAACAATACAATAATAGTTGGGAACTTTAATACCCCACTCAACAACGGATACATCATCCAATAAAGAAACAGCAGATTGGAACAATACTGTAGAGTAAACGGACCCAACAGACGTACAAAATACTCTGAAATAGTAGAATACACATTCTTCTCAAGTACGCATGAAACATTTCCTAGGATAGACCTTAGGTTAGGCCATGAAACAACTTTTAACAAATCCAAGAAAATTAAGATCTAGAAATTAAACTTTGTTACCACAGTGGCATTACACTAGAAGTCCATTACAAGAGGAAAACTGGAAAATTCACAAATGCATGGAAATGGAAGAGTCTTCTGAATGACCAATGAATCAGAGAACCAAGAGTTAGTTCTTTGAAAAGATTACCAAAATTGATAAACCTTTATCTAAAATAACCTAGGGAAAAAAAGAGGAATCAAATCAATAAAATTGTAAATGAGAAACTGACATACAGTAGATATCACAGAAATACAAAGGGTCTATAAGAGTCTGCTAGGAAGAACTGTACCTCAACAAAATGGAAAATCTAGGAATAGAAAAATTCTTAGAAACATACAACCTACCAAGATGAATCAGGAAGCAATAGAAAATCTGACTGAACAATTGTTAGTAAGGAGATTGAATCGGTAATCAATAATCTCTCAAAAAAGAAAAACTCAGGACCAAATGGCCTCACTGGTGAATTTTACCAAATATTTAAAGAAGATTTAATATTAATCTCTCTCATATTCTCAAAAACAATAATTAAGGGTAGGGAAAACTCTCAGACTCATTTTCTAAGACAAGCATTACTTTGATAACAAAGCCAGAAAAGGATATCACCAGAAAACAAACCATAGGCCAACATCCCTCATGAATACAGATACAAAAGTCCTGCCTGAAATACTAGCAAACAAAATCAGCAGCACATGAAAGGATCATTCGCCATGACCAAGTGGGATTTAAACCTGGAATGCAAGGATGATTCAACACACATAAATCAATCAATATCCTATACCACATGAATAGAAAGAAAGGAAAAAAATCATAAGATATTTCCAACACACAAAAAATGTATTTGACAAAAATCAACAGTCATTCATGATAAAAATTCTCAATAATGTGGGTATAGACGGCATATGCCTTGACATAGTGAAGGCTGTATTTGACAAGCCCATAGTTAAGAGTACACCTGACACCAAAATTTTAAGGCTTTCCCTCTAAGATTAGGAACAAGACAAGGGTGCCCATGCGCACCACTCCTATTAAACATAGTACTAGAAGACATAGCCAGAGCAATCAGAAAAGAAAAAGAAATAAAATATAGCCAATTATGGAAAGGAAGAGTAAAATTCTCTTTGCAGATGACATGATTTTATGTACAAAAAATCCTGAAGACTCTACCAAAATGTTACTAAATCTAATCAACAAATTCAGTAAAGTTGTAGGATACAGAACTAACATACAAAAATTAGTAGCATTTCTATACACTAAAAACAAATTATCTGAAAAAGAAATTTTTAAAAAGATCTCCTTTATAATAGCATCCAAACCAATGAAATACTCAGGAATAAGTTTAGTTAAGGAGGTGAAAGATCTCTACCCTTCAAACTATAAGATGTTGATGAAAAAAAAAAAAAAAGAGAGAGAAGATACAAATAAAGGGAAAGTTATTCTGTGTTCATAGATTGGAAGAATTAATATTGTTAAAACGTCAATACTACCAAAATCCATCTATGGATTCAACACAATCACTATCAAGACTCCAATAGCATTTCTTACAGAAGTAAAAAAACAAATCTTAAAATATATATGGAACCATGAATCGACCCTGAATAAACAGCAATCCTGAGAAAAAACAGAGTAGGAGGCATTGTACTTTCTGGTTTCAAGGTATATTACAAAGCTTTATCAATCAAAAGAATATGATACTGGCATCAAAACACACAACAAAATGAAACCTATGGAATGGGAAAAATGTGCAGATTATATATCTGATAAGGGATTAGTATCCAAAATATATAAAGAACTCATACAGTGCACAGTAAAAAATACCAGATAATCAAACTAAAAAATTGGCAAAGGACCTGAATACACATTTTTCCCAAAGAGTATCAATGAATCACCAACAGGTACGTGACGAGTTGAAAAGTTGCCGGGAATCACTAGTGATTAGGGAAATGCAGGTCAGGACTGTAAAGAGAGTCACTTGACACCCGTGGGAGTGCCATCGCCCATGACAAGGACAACGAGGCTGCTTACAACGAGGCTGTTAACGACAGTGTGGTGTTGGCGTCACCACATCCCACCGGACTTCTGATGACTGGGAACATCTGCCAAAATCAGAAGAGCCAAAGCTTAGTACGAGTCTCCTCCTCACCCTGTTAACAAGACCTGCTCTTCCCACACCATATTTAAGCCAAACTTTTGAACTAAGAGTTTGGTGGTGAGTAATTTTCATTACGCGGGAGATGTCCTGTGTGCGCCTATGGTGCTTCAGCTCGTTCCTACCGATGAACCCAGTCCCTGGGGGCCATGTGAAGAAGGACAGACGTTGGTACAGCCCAGCTTTTCAGACAGAGGAGCTGTTTTACCTCAGTCATCTGCCTGAGCAGCCTGTGGACGGCAGGAGCCAACGGCAGCCAGAGGGTCCGCTCTTGGCCGGTTCTCTTAGGTTACGCGGGGGCGCAGATCCACCAGGGCCTAGCACCCTGTTGGCGGCAGAGTCTGAAAGGGACTCAAGCCCTCCCGCCTGGGGACCGGAGCTCTAACGGCGATACCCAGGGTGCACCACTACCCCCCACATCTCTCCGAAGCCCGTTACCCTGGCGCTTCAGAAACCATGCCTGTCTCCGTTTGGGCTCACTGCGAAGCCCTGCGTGGTTGTAACATACCGGGCACATGTGTAAGGGCTGCAGACGGTCCCGAGCGCTCTGAATCTGGATCTCACCAGCCTGTTTACACCGCCGGACCTCACATCCCTCAGGAGCGGCTGCGTTGGATACGCTGCCCGTCAGCCCCTTGCCCTCTCTGGTGTCCCTTACAGCGGGATGCGTAGCCGCAGAGCCTGGGGCTGATGGTTCTCAGGCCCGGGCCGAAGGGGTGTCCAGTAATTTCAGGTGCTCTTGTCGCTAAAGCGCACAGGCCCTTCTCGGACTCCCGCGGGAACTCAGCAAACAACTTCCCTCGGGTGTTAGAAACGGGATTACCCCAAACTGTCAGAAATTGTGTGATTTCATTTTGCGCAGAACACTCCGCATCTACGCGCTCTGCCTCCGGGAAGCAAACTGGCGGCGTGAAGCAGGTTGTCGGGAAGAGGGAGCCCGAACCGCAAAAGACGCAAAAAGGTCGCAGAGCGGAACCGAGCGCGCGCGGAAGCCCAGAGCAGGCCTCCCGCCGGCGCGCCTCTGCCGGCACTTCGCGCGGGAAGCAGCGTCGCTGCTGCGGGAGGCTGAGGGGCCTGCTGGCCTGGGAAAGAGGCGGCCGCGCCGGAAAGAGATCCGACCTCCGAACGAGCAGGGTGCAGGCGAATCTTCGTCAGAACAACGCACATGCGATGTTCTACAACTCCCGCTTAAGTGCGCTTGTCTTGTAGGTGGGGCACGTTCCCTGGGAGATCACGGCTTCGGAGAAAGTCTACGTTAATTACCGTCAGAGTTTGCACTGAGGATCTTCTAAGACTCTGATTTTGCATCGTTGTGTTATTAGTTTTGTTCCCAGGACCCCAAGCGAGGAGTTTATATCTGGGCCCACCTAAACAGGCAGGCACATAAAGCACCATTTAAAAGATAAGTTATGATGACTAAATTGTCCAAAAAAGAAGAATCCATTTTTGGAGGAAATAATCTCACAATCTAATTTTTAGTTTTGATATATCCCTTCTTTGTATTACCAAATTACAGCGCGTTATCTTTCTTGTAAAATAAACTTGTTCATTTTCTACTATTTGTGACTAGAAAATACACTTGCACAAAATTCAAACAGAAATAATGTGAAAGCCTGACGATTCACAGAGCTGTACCTCTGGGGCAAATGAGTTATATGATATATATTAATTATAGTTAATTAATAAATATAGTTATATGATATATATTAATGAGTTATATGTTAATAAAAATAATTAATAAAAGAGAAACAACAATAAATGATAGATGATACATAATCAGTAAATGCATGTTCATTTTCAGCCCCCCCATGGCGATGAACTGTATGTCACAGTTACCTCGCTTTCCAAACACATATGTACACACCGTATCAGACTACTTGCAGCCTACTTTCAAACACCACATGCCTGTTTTATGGATTAACATAATTCAGCTATTTTGCCGATGCCTACAAGATATTCTGTGGTCTGGATATATCACATTTATTTAATCAGTTCCCACTCTACGGACATGAGGTCAGCTGCTCCAGGAAGCAGGCATATGTGTAATGAACAGAGCTTTCTCTACATTCTCTGGGGGTTGAATTTTGCCTGGGGTGTGTGCAGGGTTTTGAGAGGATACAGCGAATGAAGAAGGCAATCAGCAGTGGAGAGATCTAGGGAGACTGAGCAGGGGTTATCCTGGAGACTGTTGTGGGAAGGGAAGAAGGAGGTGGGAGGATCTCGAAAAATCACAGAAAATATGTTGCTCCCCAGCAAAGTTGTGTTCAGCACTGACAAGGTGGAAATTCTACTTGGGAGGTGTGGCCACTATGAAACTCAGCTGTCATCTACGTCTGTGTAGCTCCTCTTTGGAAAGTTTCAATGATTCTGCAAAATAGGACATAATTCTTGGGGTTCTCCTTACCTTGTAAAAGCAAACTTGAGAACCTTATTTTTACAGATTTTACCTTATACAGTTTTTTAAAAAAAAATTTGTTTTAATTAGCCCATTTCAGACCAGAGATAGCTAGCTAGAATGCACTGTAATTGAGAGAATCTTCTCCACAGTAAGACTTACAAATATTTACTTAGAGTTGCTTTATCCTAGACACTAACCGGTGTTCTCTAATCTTTAGGTAAAGTCCAAGGCCACCTCATCAGCCTACTAACTTCATTGGACCCACACACCCAGTTTGTATGTATGTTCTGAACATGAAGTCCTGCCTGCCTGATCCCAGAGCCCCTGCTCTGTGACCATCCTGTCCGTGTTTAAAGTATTAGAGAAGGCTACAGTGAGAGATCATTTAAAATATCTTCCAGTATTTGGAAAGAATCCAATTATACTTGAACATTTTTCTGTAGATTTGTTTTTCAGTTGTTCTGATATCCCCGAGAGGGAGGATGTCGGCACGCTCCCATTTCACAGTGGACGGCAGCCCACGGCGCGGAGCAGATGAGTCAGGGAAACTGACACTGTGCCTGGCCAACAGTAGAGGTGCAAGGCTATGCCATGTGCCCTCACGTGCACTGGGCTCTGAACATCACACAGATGGTCATGGGCACTGCTACTGTCTGTCAAGCCATCCCCAAATCTCTGGAGTAAACTCTTCAACACAACAAAAGTGTGTTTTCTGCCTATATGTCAGACTGTAACGAGTTAGATGACCAAGTGACCTGATCCTCCTAGAACCTCTTTTCAAGGGGTGACTCATGGAATCTGATTCTTTATGTGAAGAAAAAAAATTATTTATATGTTTTCTTCATTCCTAGTTGCTATCTCACACTCTCAACTAACTTGTCCTGAGTGAAAATGCAGTGAGTGCAATTGCTGTCTGCTCCTGAGCCTTTCATGTCTGCCCTGAATGTTGAAAGTGTTCTGTGATGTGTGACGTCTACTCCACGGAGACCTCTCTTTCCATAATCTGTTTTTGTTACTAAGAACGGCTTCCACCTGGAAGGCTGACAGAGGGTGGTACTGGACCTGTCGCTTTTAGGGAATCCGATAGAGTCTAAAGCTCCATGGACGTTTAGGGACTGGTTCCTGGGGAGACCAGCTGACCTGTTTTGTATTTGGAGCTGGAAGACCCCAGGAGTGGAGACATGGCATGATTCCAGAGGACCTGAAGTTTGGAGTAGCTATCCTCAACGTCCTCATGGGAGCCATGCTCTAACAGCAGCACTGAGCAGGAGTTACCATGTGTCACTGGACGAGACATCGTGTGCTAAAGGTCGTTGGCCGTGTCTATTTCTTGCAGGCACAGCCTCAGATTTGGTAAAATATGACAGAGTGATCATTACCCATGTTATTTGGTTCTATAAAGTCATCTGTCCTTCACGGGGGCGAACGGAAATGCACCAATTGGGGGCTGACAAAGACAGTCTTAGGACAGCCTTTTCTTTTGTCTGGTGTGTCTTCTTCAGGCTGTAGAATGAGTGTATTTGTTGGGTGCCAATGGCCACTGCTCTTCGATGGGGAGAGTGGTGACAAGAAATATCATCAACGCAACACGGGCTCATACCTTGGCTTCTGTCACAGAAGATCCCATCGGTCATTTGACAATAGTTCTGAGAGTTACTTTTTAATTTTTTATTATTATTTTTATTACGTTAGTATTTAAAAATAATTCTGAAATCACAGGAGGACAGCTGTTATCGGACTTACTGTCACTGGTTGATCTGATGCTTGCGAGTCATCTCAGAGGACGATTGCCTGCCGCTCCAGATTCAATCACTGCGTGGTTTCAGATTTGACTGTGCTCGGGGTGCGTGTCGGCACGTGTGCTGCCTGATAGGAATCTGAGTGGTGCTCACTGTGGCTGCTGTATCCTTGAGCCGGGCTGATTCAGGGCAGAGCCGTGGCAGCTGGGGGGCAGTCAGGAGAAGGGATCCAATGTGGCACAGGCATGGTTTTCCGGTCAATAGTTGCAGAGAATCAC
>NW_019154358.1:67957-70470 GCF_002288905.1 Enhydra lutris kenyoni | reverse complement strand
CTTTCATGTGCATTTGAGATAACTTGTGTTCTATTCTTAGAGGGAACCTTCCGTGAGCATCCTTGTTCAAGCTGGTTCTAAGTGCTGTTCAGTTCACCTGTATCATATTTGATCGTCTGACTTTTTTTCTATCAATTCCTGAGTGAAGAATACTTAAATCTCTACCTAAAACTATGTTTTTACACCTTTTCTTTGAGCTTTATGAGTTTCGCTTATGTATTTTTAATGGATAATAAATTAATTCATACAATGTAAAATGCTTTTAAAGTGAAAAATTCAGAGGAATATAGTTCATTCACAATGTTGTACAATTAGTATCTCTGTCTAGTTCAAAAACATTTCTATCATCCCAAAAATAAATCTCATACCTATTAAGCATTTTCCCATCTCCCTGCTCCTCAGCCCGTAAAGACCATCATTATGTTTTCTGTGTCTGTCTTTACTTATTCTAGATATTTCTAGATTGTGTAAGTACACAATATGTAACTTTTGTGACTCATTTCTTTCACTTAGCTTGATTTCAAGGTTCATTCACATTGTAGCATGTATCAGCACTTGATTACTGATCAATCTCTGCTTGTTACATATTTATTCTGATTTTCTATTTCTTCTTGAGTCAGCCTTGGTAGTGTGTATTTCTAGCAATTTTTCTATTTCATCTAAGTTATCCAATATGTCGGTGTATGGCTGTTCATAGTATTCTCTTATAATTATATTTTATTTTTGTAAGGGCAGATATAATGACCCCAGCTTTATTTCTCATTTTAGTTATTTGACTTTTATCTCTTTTTCTTAGTCTAGCTAAAAGGTTTGTCAATTTTGTTCATCTTTTCAAAAATCAAGTTCTGGTTTCATTAATCCTTGCTGTTTTCCATCCTGTATTTCATTAATTCCTGCTTGTGGTGACTATTTGCATGAAGTATATTTTCCATACTTTCAATTTCAATATATTTGTATCTCTGAATATCAAGTGAATCTGTTGTAAGAAGCGCATATTTAATAATTAAAAAATATACTCAGCCAATCCTTAACTTTTGATTAGTGAATTTAATCCATTTATATTTATATTAATAAAGGACTTACTCCTGCCATTTTGTTATTTACTTTCTCTATGTCTTTTTCCTTTTCTGTACCTCATTTTCTATGACTGCTGTTTTTTGGGGGGTTAATTGATTTTTCTTTTTGTAGTGTATCATATTGATTTCCTTCTCATTCCATCTTCTATATATTTTTAGATAATTTTTAGTGGTTACCACTGGAATTACAGTTAACACTATAGACAGGAAATGATCTAATTTGAATTGATGCCAGTTTAGTTTCATCGGGTTAAAAATCTCTGATCCTGTATAGCTGTCTTCTCCTTTATGTTGTTATTGTCTAAAATTACATTTTTATACATTGCACACTGATTAAGAAAGATTTATAATCATTGTTTTATGCATTTGTCTTTAAAATATGTAGGAATTAAAATGAAGAATTGTAAGCTAAAAGTACAATACTGCTAACTTTTGTATTGGCCTACGTATTTACCATTACCAGAACTATGTATGGCTTTCAGTTACCATCTAATGTCTTCTCACTTCAGCTTGAAGGACTCCATTTAGCATTTCTTGTAGGGTACATAATCCAGCAACAACTCCCTCACTGTTTGCTAATGGAGAGATATTTTAACTTCTCCTTCATTTTTGATGGATTAATTTTACCAGATATAGAATTTTTTGTTTAGTTTTTTCCCCTATTTACTCCCACTCTTTTTTATTATCAGTGCATTTAAATGTGGGGAATTTCTATTAACCTTGATTCCTCCCATGGGTATGTTGAATGCACTCTTTAGGTAGGTTAAGTGTTTTTGATTTCTAGCATTTCTTTTGGATTCTTTCTTTCTTTTTTCTTTTTTCTTTTTTTTTTTTTTTTTGGTATTGGATTCTTTCTTATATCTCATATCTGTCTGATAAAAGTTCCAAGTTCATTTTCCATATTATCTTTATTTTTCGTTGTAGACTTTTCCATATTTATCATAGTTTTTAAAATTGCCTGTCTGATAGTTCCAGCATTTGTGTCTTGTGTTAGTCTGGTTCTGATGTTTGCTTTAACTCTTCAGACTGTGACTTTCATTATGCCTCCCCTTTGTTTTGTTTTGTTTTTGCCAGTAGATATTGAGGGTTTTTTCCCTTTCTTAATCCTTTAGTATGGGGAATTTTGTTAATCTCAGGAATTGGATTTGGTTTGACGTTTGTTGTTGTTATGGTTGCCAGAGTTGATGGTTGTTGTTCTTATTCACACCAGAGAAAAATGCCTTGAATGACCTTGTTTTTGTCTCTGTGCTTGACAGTGGGTCCTTGCTGTGTTATACTTCCTAGAGAGGTGGTATTTTTGCATCTCTTGCAGCTTTAGACCTCTGTCCTTGGCAGTAGTCATGGTCTTCACAAATATTCTTGGTCCTTCCACATGCGTAGAGCATCTTTTACTTTCCCCACTTTGTTCCTTGGTTTCCAGTGCATACCTACTAACAT
>NW_019154358.1:62574-67413 GCF_002288905.1 Enhydra lutris kenyoni | reverse complement strand
ATTCTCATGACTTATTCATTCCATAACTGGAAACCTTCACCCATTTTTCTCATCTTCCTACCCCCCTCCCTGTGGCAGCCATCGGTTTGTTCTCTGTATTTATAGGATTGATTCTGCTTTTGTTCATTTATTAATTTTTTTTGGATCCCACATATAGTGAAATCATATTTGTCTTCCTATTTGTCTGCTATTAGTTTTTATCTGTCTGACTTATTTCATCTAGTACAATATCTTCTATGTCCTATTCTCTCTTATATGGAATGTATTTGTGGGAAAAGAGGCCGCGTTATCTTACTCTATCACTTTATGTATTTATTTATTTAAAATTTCCTCCTTTTTATTCATCAGAGAAATAAGTTTCCACAATTGAAACTAAGCCTATCTCAATAACATTAGCATGTACAAATGTATACCCAACAATGCTGCTAACTTATTTTGGCAAATTCAGTAATCAGAAGATTCAGGAAAAAGAGGAAATTCAAACATTTTCTTTGTCATTATTTCCCCACTGATAGCTCAAGAACCTATGATTTCTCTCTTAAAACTCTAAGAGCACATCAGGTAGGTCCAGGAAACATTTTAGCCCAAGGAAGTTTTTTTTTTTTTTTAAGATTTTATTTATTTATTTGACAGACAGAGATCATAAGCAGGCAGAGAGGCAGGCAGAGAGAGAGGAAGGGAAGCAGGTTCCTCGCTGAGCAGAGAGCCTGATGCGGGGCTCGATCCCAGAACCCTGGGATCATGACCTGAGCCGAAGGCAGAGGCTTTAACCCACTGAGCCACCCAGGCGCCCCAGCCCAAGGAAGTTTTTAATGTGGAATATTATTACTTAAGATATTAGAAGATATTCAGATATATTATTTATTAATATGAAAATTTATTATTTACAGCAAGGCTCTATGCCTTCCGGAATTATTTTTTATAAACAACTACTACTTAGATTAAAATTTTTACATTTAAAAATACAAACTTTTTTTCCTTTCTTTCTTTTTTATTTTAATTTTTTTAAATTTCTTTTCAGTGTTCCAGAATTCATTGTTTATGCGTCACACCCAGTGCACCATGCAATACGTGCACTCCATAATACCCACCACTAGGCTCCCCCAACCTCCCAACCCCCCCTGCTCCTCCAAAGCCCTCAGATTGTTTTTCAGAGTCCACAGTCTCTCATGGTTTGTCTCCCTCTCAAATTCCCCCAATTCCCTTCTCCTCTCCCCATGTCCTCCATGATATTTTTTATGTTTCACAAATAAGTGAAACCATATGATAATTGACTCCCTCTGCTTGACTTATTTCACTTAGCATAATCTCTTCCAGTCCCATCCGTGTTGATACAAAAGTTGGGTATTCATCCTTTCTGATGGAGGCATAATATTCCATTGTATATATAGATCATATCTTCTTTATCCTTTCATCCACTGAAGGGCACTGTGGCTCTTTCCATAGTTTGGCAACTGTGGCCATTGCTGCTATGAACATTGGGGTACAGGTGGCCCTTCTTTTCACTATGTCTGTATCTTTGGGCTAAATACCCAATAGTGCAATTGCAGGGTCATAGGGAAGCTCTATTTTTAATTTCTTAAGGAATCTCCACACTGTTTTCCAAAGCGACTGCACCAACTTGCATTCCCACCAACAGTGTAAGAGGATTCCCCTTTCTCCACATCCTCTCCAATACACGTTGTTTCCTGTCTTGTTAATTTTGGCCATTCTAACTGGTGTAAGTTGGTATCTCAATGTGGTTTTGATTTGAATCTCCCTGATGGCCAGTGATGATGAATATTTTTTCGTGTGTCTGTTAGTAATTTTTATGTCTTCATTGGAGAAGTGTATGTTCATGTCTTCTGCCCAATTTTTGACATGATTATCTGTTTTGTGTGTGTTGAGTTTGAGGAGTTCTTTATAGATCCTGGACATCAGCTCTTTGTCTGTAGTGTCATTTGCAAATATCTTCTCCCATTCCGTGGGTTGCCTCTTTTTTTGTTTGTTTGTTTTGTTTTGTTTTGTTTTGACTGTTTCCTTTTCTGTGCAGAAGCTTTTGATCCTTGATGAAGTCCCAAAAAGTCATTTTCACTTTTGTTTCCTTTGCCTTTGGAGACATATCTCAAAAGAAGTTGCTATGGCTAATGTTGAAGAGGTTACTGCCTATGTTCTCCTCTAGGATTCTGATGGATTCCTGCCTCATGTTGAGGTCTTTTATCCATTTTGAGTTTATCTTTGTGTACGGTGTAAGAGAATGGTTGAGTTTCATTCTTCTACACATAGCTGTCTAATTTCCCCAGCACCATTTATTGAAGAGACTGTCTTTTTTCAACTGTATATTTTTTCCTTCTTTGTCGAAGGTTATTTGACCATAGAGTTGAGGGTCCATATCTGGTCTCTCTACTCAGTTCCACTGGTTTATATGTCTGTTTTAAAAAATAAAAATAAAAAAATAAAATAAAAATACAGACTTTTGAGGATTTTTTCTATTACTCTACCACTTTAAAACCAGATTTTAGCATTGTTTTGATGCAAATTTACTTAATCCATTGTGTAGGAACATTAATATATTCCTATTATTAGAAAAGAGAGAGTCTGGCAACAAGACTTAACAATTCACCACCAGAATAATTTACTACAAATCCTTGTTTTATGTTATTAAATTATTAAAAAAATAAGTCTTACCTCTGGTAAAAGCTTTTACTTTTTACATTTACTCAGAAAATTTGGAAGAAATTTAGTCTGAGATAATATGGTGGCTTAAAAGGGAAGAAGAAAGGATGAACAATTTACTATCAAACATTAAAGTTTTGGGTAAAGTGGGAAGTCGCTAATAAAATTTTTTATAAAAGATTTTATTTATTTATCTGTGAAAGACAGAATGAGTGAGAGAGAGAGAGAAAGGGAGAGAAAGCACAAGAAAGGAGCCCAATGTGAGGGTCTATCCCAGGACCCTGAGATCATAACCTGAGCTGAAGGCAGATGCTTAACTGACTGAGCCACCCAGGTGTCCCTCACTAGTAAATTTTAAAAATAATTTATGATGGAATGTCTTCCAGGGATTGTCCAAGAACTTATCTGATTGTATCATGATGTGTTTGATACTGAAACCTTCAGATTTGTCATATTTACGCTTATGCATTCATTACAAATATCCTAGGGAACACTTTTTAAAAAGATTTTATTTATTTATTTGAGAGAGAGAGAGAGAGAGACAGTGAGAGAGCTAACACCAGCAGGGAAGTGGGAGGGGGAAAGCAGACTTCCTGCTGAGCAGGGAGCCCAATGCGGGGCTCGATCCCTGGACCTTGGGATCATGACCTGAAGGCAGATGTTTAACGACTGAGCCACCCAGGTGCCCCAACACTTTTGTTTTTTATGACTTAGGTTTTTCTTAACACATAGGTCTGATATGATTAAAATATTTCCAAATTAGTTGGATGCAATTTTGTATTAAAATATCGGTAGAGATTACAGAAAGCAAAATAAAATGGAATTATGGTAAACATCTAGTATATACCTCTGTGCTGGAAGGTAAACATAAACTAAAAATCCCATATTTAAAAACTTAAGAATTTAAATCCACAGGATCCATATTGATTGCCAGATTCTAAGTACTAGCACATCTGTTGGATGATGTATGCAGTAAACATAGTTTATCAAGAGAATTCTGAAATTACACAGAAGGTAGCTTCATGACCCCAAAAGTGTAAATCTTCAGGAAGGAGAATCTTTATGGACTTTTTTTAAGCAGCAAAAAAGAAAATCAGGTCATAAAACTTTTCTCTCCTAATACAAAGAGAGTTGATAATGCTCTGAATCCCATTCAGTAATGTGAAATTCACTGTTTTTCTTGTCTATGTTGCAAACATTTAGTGTTCTTGCGAAGTGTACATATGATATTAAATTTTAAACATAAAGGTTGCTTGCTGTGCATCTAAATGTCATTTACAAAATAGGTGTCCTCTTAGTTATGTTTATTACAGAAAAGTCTGAAAAATAAAGGTCTGCCAATGAATGAATGAATGAATGAATAAGATCCCTTATATTTTTGCATTATAGCATTGGCTATACATCACTATATTATATATTATCTTTCTATTTTAATAATTCCTTGGGCAAGGTCATTCATATTGTTAAGAATGTCAATAAACATGTACTTTAGTACTCTTTGAGAGAAAATTCAGTATCAATTAAACCTTCCAGTTGCATAGTACTTTCTTTGTTAGGAACATACTTAAGAAAACAACCATAGAGAGATACAAATTTTAGGCATTATTTGTAATAGTGAAATATGGTAAGTGGCCCCAAGTGTCCAACAGTTGCAGGCTGTTTTATGGCGTGTTTGGCAGGCAGTCAGGGTGGATAGTCTGATCCCTCAGGAGCAGAGCAGGGCACAGGGCAGGGGGGATGTGGAGCAGATAGTTAAGAAACACCACAAAACCTTTTGGCATTTGATCTAAGAAAGCCAGCACAGATTAAATGGAGAAAGGAAAGTGTAGGTGAATACCATGGACTTCATAGGAGATGATTTTGAGAGGTAGGGATGGAGCCAGAGCTGTGAGAGGGAAGAGGGTCCTCTCTGGAGAGATGTGTGTGGGTGAGCTTAAAAAAAACACACACTATTGATACTGAAGAATGTGTTTGGCTCCTCATGGAAGATGATAGGAGCAGCATGCCAGGATCTAATAAGCTATTTTTCTCTATAAAGGGTGTTACGTGGGGCCCAGTTAATGGGCACTGGTTCTGCTTGCTGAGGAAATTGACTTGTCATGGCTTCCGCAGTCCCCAGAGTGACGGTCCAGTTGCGGGTGTTGTCACCATAATCAATCAGGAGAGGTGAGAGGCTCTGCACTG
>NW_019154358.1:40313-62564 GCF_002288905.1 Enhydra lutris kenyoni | reverse complement strand
CAGGCAGCAATCTGAGTCTTTCTCTCTCACTTTTCTCTCTTTTTTTTGAGATATAATTCACATGCCATACAATTAATCCATTTCAAGTGTACAATTCAGTGGAAGAATCCCTTTGCAAGTTTTGTGGGAAGGCTACTCTTAAATGAAACAGAACTGTGATGAAAGAGAATACATGGTAATCTTTCACACATAATGGGAGTTGATTAGTGGCTGTGACACCACCAGCTCAAACACAGGAACTCTTACTCCGTGAGCTAGATGTCCAGACTATTTGGGGGGAAATGCTTCATGGATAATTCTGAATGGGTGTTGGCCATTGTTCCTCACTGGCTTGAATACAGGTTTTGCCCATTTCCATCCTTCTATTGTTTGGGTGGTTCTTGTCTTCAGCTCATTTCCAAGTGGGGTTATTTACAATGGAACAAAGAGGGGGATAATTTTACTCGAGCATTTGGTAGAAGAGAGGTGAGAGAGAGGTTAAGAAAGGGAGGAGCGTGGGGAAAGAAGAGTGGAGGCTTGGCTGGGTCAGCACTAAGTTGCTAACAGCAAAGCTGCTGTGCTTAGTTTGGAGTCTTCGTGACAGAATCTAATTGCCCTGTCCATCTTGTCGAGGATTTTGTGTGGGGATGGGGGCTAGGTTCCTCCCCGCTCTCTGTGTGTTCTTGCTACCCGTTGCCTGGGTCCACAGACAGACAGTTGCAATGATGGCATATGATTAATCGGGTGTGAGCTCATGGCAGGAGCTGCAAATTATTCAAGACTTTCACCCAAGAGTTTGGACTGAGACTATCCGGGTAATGTTGCAATCAGTCACAGAGTAGAAAAACTGCCCCAGTCTGTCAAGGGCAATCAGAGAGGGCTGTCTCAGAACCTGTCCATTGACCTTGCGGTGGGCAGAATGGCAAGGAGTCTGTTCATGGCCACCATGGGGTGATAGGATACTATTCAGGCTGGGTCTCCTAATGGAAGGTTTGAGTGTGTCATCTGGACTTTCCCTCTTTTCCAGCAGAAACAAGTGTGATAAAATGGTCTTGGAAGAGCACTTGAAGGTCTTTTGCTGGTTTGTTTGTTTTAGGCTAACATCTCTTATTCAATAGTAAGGGGATGTCATTATGCGTGAAATACTATAGGCAGTTTGAGTTATAAAGAAAAACAAAACAGATTTTCTTCAATCAGGAGATTTTTTAAAAAAACTACCTCATTCAATGACTTTTCTTCCATCTCTCCTGTTGAGGGAACCCAAACTGCACATTCTCTTGTGCAAATCAAAATGACTGATTTTCCCATTGGTCACTTACCTTCAAGTATCTGATGAGGAGGGTCTCCACGTGGTCTCACATGTTTCAGGGAGTTGATCAAACTTGATTACATAGGACTCATAATTTTAACTGATGCCTTTGAAAGTGATACCAAATATAAGAAGTGTTACATTTCTCAGAAGTCCTCAAAAGCTGGTCCTCGAGGCAGGGAGTAATTTGGCAATGAGGAATACGCTTCTCATTATACTTGCCATTATGTATTTTAACAATCCACATGTGAAGGGTCTTGTATTGAGCCTGTAAGGTGAAAAAGGTTAAGTTATTAATAATATTAATGAGTTCTGTGGAGTTACAATGCTATTATAAACACATTTATTGATAAAACCAGCATGTTCAGAATTGGGAGATCTCTGCAGGAAGTCAGGAATATTTAGATCGTGTCAGGTGAAAGAAGAAGGAAGGGATATTCAGATGTTGTGAAAACTAGATATTTGGAGAGCTGTGGGTAAAGATGTTGTTAGACTGGTAGATGCTACGATCATTCCTCATTTCCTACACACACACCTCTGCACAATATATGCTGGCCTTCATCAAGAACTAGAGTCCTCCCCTCCCCCACCATTTGTGTGCCTGGTACGGCCTCGTGACTGGCTTTGACCTAAAGAAGGTAGACTGAGTACCATTTGTGACTTCTGATCCGAGGCCACAGGAGAGAGTCATTGCACCTTCCTCTCCCTGCTTAAAAGGTGTGTCTTGTATGAGGAACCTTGGAATTAGCCTCCTAAGGGTGAGACCCATGGACTGACAGGATCTCCCAGCTGAGGTACCCCAGAGGAACCAGCCCATGGTTGAACAGCCACGTAGGTAATCACAGATGAGACAAGCAGAAGAACTTCTCAGGTGAGCCTGGCCTGAACAGAATCATGAGTAAATATGAATGCCGTCTTGGGCCACCCAGTTTTAGGGTACTTCCTTAGGTGGTTATTCGAAATGCCAGTGCGCAGATATTGAGTAAAAGGACAGAGAATTTATGATCTTGTGTTTTTTTTCCTCTTAAAAGTTCTATTTAACTTGTTTTCAGCTTTTGATCAACCATTGTGAGAAACTGAGTAGTTATGAAATCTCAGAATTACCAACCTACCATGGGCAATTCTTAAGGCATTTTTATCGAAGCCCACACTGCTATCGGGCTCTCATCACTTCCCTGTGTGTAATGGCACCTCCTTTTCCAGTCCGGCTCCCTCCCTTTGCAGACTGAAAGTCTTAAGGGTCTGTCATTTGTTGGTCTCTGAATCTCCAGTTCTCCACACAGTGCTCCCACAACTAGCGTGTTCACTGGGTGATTATTGACTGACTGGGCACATCTCTGTTGTGCTCGTGCCAGAGCTGACGTGCTGGCAAGGAACTCATCCTCTGACTCCAGGATCCAGATAACTGCCTGGTGGGTGGCAGCTAATCAGTACTTGCTTGGGGACTGACTGATGCCTTTTGCTTATTTCTCTAATCTCTGTCAGGGAAAATAGAGGAAAGCTATATATAAAAATAAATGATTTTACTTTTGTGGGTGCCAAGAAAGTGCTGTGTGAATCTATCACCCTCAATGAGTTCCTAGCTCAGAACTCTGCATGGGAGATGGTAAAGCATCTGTAAGTACTTCACACCTTCATCAGCATTTCGGAAACAGGGAAATGGAAAGCACCTTTAAAACCCTCAACTCCTGCATACATTTAAAAGGGATACCCATGTTACAAGTGGGCTCCTTCTTACGAAGACAAGTGTTTCCTGCTCTGTGCTAAATAGACTTGTTGGCCCTAGGACTCATCAGTGTCCTTTCTGTCTTTATCAGAACAGGAGACTTCAGGAAACTGACCACCCCCCCTCCTGCTAAGACAGTGGCATGGACCAGAAGAACTGCAGGGGAGATGTGGGGACACGTTGCCTGAGTTCAGCTCTGAGAGTGAGCAGAGGCACAGCCAAGCAACAGGGAGAGTCAGCAGGGCTCTCGAGTTCTAGACTCTGTCTTACTGTGCTCAACAAAATCCCATCAGGCCTTCTCGGATTCACTATTATGTTTTTAAAAGAGACAAAACAGACCTCTGATTTGAAGAAGGGAGGACTGTGAGTGACATGTAATGTAGAGACTGCCCACATGCCCATTAAGCGTCATACACTTTATGTAGTTTAACCATTGGGGTTGAGGTAAAGGTGTCAATGGTGGAGCTTTAGGAAGGATCTAGAAGCAGATGCTCTTTCCAGGGATTTGCATGTTCTGGGGACCCCCTCAGAAGCTAATGTATGCACATGATGCATCAGCATCAGGCCAGTGGAGGAGGAGGTTGTAGAAGCTACCTTGGAAGATGGAAAAGCATCCCTTTTATGAAGTCAGTACAACCAGAAGCCTAAAATACGTTGTCAGGCTCACTTAGGTTGTGAGATTTAGATGTTTGAAATAGGAAAATTACAAGTTCGCTTGATGTCCTAATTTCAGTATGTGCTAAGGGGATAAGCACCATATGCACAGATTTTTGGTGTGTGTGTGTATGTGAAGTACAGTTTGCTGACCCCAGGATACTGGGAGTAAAGCAGAATTCCAAATCTCACAGGTGTTTGCTTTTGGCTGATATTAAGAATAGTACCTCCAACCTCTTTGGGGGGGGGGGGTTGTTCCTGCCTTTTGATTATTGTAAATAGCATTGCCATTATCTCCATATGAAAGTTTTTATTTACACACTTGTATTCAGCCATTTGGGGTATGTGCCTTAGGAATAGAACTGCAGTAATTCTACATGCAAATTTTTGAGGAACCACCAAACTGTTTTCCACACCGACTGAACATTTTCACATTCCCACTAGCAATNAACTGTTTTCCACACCGACTGAACATTTTCACATTCCCACTAGCAATGGGTGATGGTGTTGATTTCTTGGCATCTTGGCCAACAGTTGTGACTTTCCATTGTTTTGATTATGGCCATCCTAGTGGGTGTGAAGTGGTATCTCATTGTGGTTTTGATTTGTATTTCCCTAATGAATAATGATGTGGAACCTCTTTCTGTGTGTTTGTTGCCATCTGTAAGTCTTCTTTGGAACAGAATCTGTGCAAGTTCTTGGCTCCTCCTATGATTGCCCTTTGTCCTTGAGCAGTACATAGCTTGCTTTTCTGTTCTTGTCCTTTAAAAGTGGCATTGTGAAGCTTGTCCTCGTTTGTCGTGGACTTTTTTCACACAATGTTATGTCCACGGATTCTTCATGCATGGTAACTGCTGCCTTGTTGCTCACTTTGCATTCACAATTTATGTTCCTTTATGCTTCTTTTTTTAAAAATATTTTATTTATTCATTGGACAGAGAGATCACAAGTAGGCAGAGAGGCAGGCAGAGAGAGAGGAGGAAGCAGGCTCCCCGCTGAGCAGAGAGCCCGATGCGGGGCTTGATCCCAGCACCCTGGGATCATGACCTGAGCCGAAGGCAGAGGCTTAACCCACTGAGCCACCAAGTGCCCCTGTTCCTTTATGCTTCTGATGGGCATTTCATAGTTTCCAGTTTTTGCCTATTCCAAAACATGCTGCAGTAAAAATTCTAACGTATCTCATGGTGAGCATTTCTATTTGTGTCTGTTGGTGCTGGTGGCTATCGAAGGATTCATTAATAACAGTTTATACCATGAGCAATTGGTTTAAGTGATCTGGAGCCTTGGACACAGCTGGGATCCATGGGTTATCATTTCTAACATAGAATCTCCTTAAATGAGAGATTATTGACCCTCCTTAGCAAGCAACCACCTCTTGTTACATCAGCAAGTACGTTGACAAGCAGCTGTCTGCCCCTCCAGGGGAGAGGGGTTTCTAAGGACAGAAACCATGTCTTGCCTTCATTGGTTTTTCTGTCCCAGATGGGATTTTGCCTTCTCTGGAGTTAGTAGATGCAGTGGAGACTTAATGGACCAGATGGTTATTGAATACCAATAAAATGAAAGATCTCCCTTGGTAAATATCATAAGATTTGCTAAGACATGGTGTTTTCTTTCCTTTTCGCTTGTCTCTAGAACTGTTTGCTCTGCACTTTCTTAGATTACTGCATGGAGTGCTCTGACCAGTAACAGATCAGGACCTTCAACTCCAGCTGCACACGGAGGTCCAGAGAAAACTGCTCTGTACTGGCCCTTCAGTGAGTGTCTTTCTGCCTGTGCCAGACATGTATTTATAGAGTTCTTTAAAGATGCTTTAGATTATTTTATGAGTTATTTCATCAACTCTAAAGTAGATAAAGCTGCTAATCTACTAATCTACTAATCATTTCCTTCAATGTAACTAAGAATGTCAATATTATTCACTTTGCTTATTAGAGTAGAAGATAAGAGACACTTCTGGATTTAAAGTTTGAAGGGACAGGGTCTATGATGCCTTTATGATCATCTTTTATCTTTATTGCCGCTAATTAAATGATGGAATGAAATTTCTTCAGAAGAAAAAAAATTCCAAATAACAATGTACTTTGGTTAGGAACTTTCCTTAAAATTCTCACCTCACTTTATGAGTTTATTATTTTGGGAAGTTCTATTCCTGTGACTTTAAAACCCTTTCTCTACCAATTATGACCATACGATATAGGTGAGGTGTTTATTTAGTCCATTTATAAGCCCTTTTCTGTCCTGGCTTAGTTGTGTTGTGTTCTGGATCATTTAGTAGATCAATGCCTGTGCTGCCTGTTCATAGAGAGAGCCTGGCATAGTGAAAGATTGGGGGTTTTTAGAACTGGACAGACTTGGCTCTCTTCTTTATCACTGGAGTGTCCACAGACAACTCCCTTAATCTCCCTGAGTCTTAGCTTCTGCATATTTAAAATAGAAATAATAGTATTTGCCTTGGAGGGTTGGTACGAGTTAAACCCCATTGACAGAAGAAGTACAAAGATTCACTACACAGTAATCAAGAAAGAATTGCCTTTCCTTGCAAAAGTGGGCCACGCACACAGGGGGGAAACAAGGTGCCTGATAAGAAGAAACACTAGGGAGGCCTGGCTGGTTCAATCAGAAAAGCATGCAACTCTTGACCCCGGGGTGTGGGTTGAGCCCTCCATGTTGGGTGTAGAGATCACTAAAACAATAAAGGGAACTTAAAAAAATAATAAAAAAAAACTTAAAAAAAATTTTCAAGTTTGAAGGGAATCCTGGCTTTCATCAGGATTCATGTGAACATGGCTGGGTGATCAGTGTCTTCATGCATGAAGGCTTAATCTGGGCCTGACCTGCAGCACTGTGGACACAGGGGTTTGACTCCCCTCCCTTCTGTTTCTGGAACATGTGCACCTGGGGGCGGACACCCTGAGCAGGAGAGAGAAGGTGGGAAGAGAGCAGAATGGAACCTAGAAGGGTAAATGTCTTTTGAATGTTTCTATAAAAATAGAAGGCTCTTTACTTTTTTATATTTTAAGATTTTATTTATTTACTTGTCAGAGAGAGAGAGTGAGAGAGAGAGCGAGCGAGCAGGCAGACAGAATGGCAGGCAGAGGCAGAGGGGGAAGCAGGCTCCCTGCTGAGCAAGGAGCCTAGATGTGGGACTCAATTCCAGGACACTGGGATCATGACCTGAACCGAAGGCAGCTGCTTAACCGACTAAGCCACCCAGGCGTCCCAGAAGGCACTTTACTTTGCAAGGTGCCCCTGGTGACTGGGTTATCTCATCCTTGGGGGATAAAGGCAGGCACCAGGAATAGTAGTTTTTCAGGAGACAGTGCCTCCTGTTTTTGTTTTTCCCTTTTATCTCACTTGTGCAGAGAGCCTGTGTCCCTCAGAGGTAGATAGAGTAAAAAGACCTCCTAAAAATCAACCAGGCCAGAGCTGCTCCAAGTTTTGGAGTAAGAGAATTGCTTGACAATGTGGCACCTGTAGGCAGAACATCTCCTGGGAGCCAGGAGACCTACCGTTGTCCTGTAACACTCAGTGCAGCTCCCCAGGCTTTGTCCAGGGAATAAGGGTCAGGGGGAATCTGCTCTCCGGTGAGCTACAGGCATAGTCTTCATGCCTCACCAGGTTGCCTTTATTTGTACTAACAAGGAGATCCTGGGAATCATTTCCAAAGCCCCAAGCAAGGGAAAGCAGGCTCCTTTTGTTAGAGTCAGGGATGACTATCCAGGAGCGGATTTTAACATTATAATGAGGCTGAGGGAACTGTTGGCCACTTCTGGCACTTTCTGATTCACCGGGGTGAGGAGTCTTACTCAAATGTGGTTCTGTTCTAACAGGCAACATTGATATCTAGACAGAACTTTCTACTAGAAATTTCCTAGTTCAGGGGTTCAGGCCAGTGACAGAACCGGGGTTCTTGGTCTATTGATTTGGTCTATTCATCATATCTTTTCATTGATTCTTATTCCATGATTTTACAAATAGAATGCCCCCAAAACAACAGGTACATAGAAGAATATGCATCATCAGAAGCTGATTCCAAGCTGTCATCCTGCTGCGTTTCACGAAGGCATTTTAGACTTTTCAAGGTGCTGGTACCTGCTGCCTTGTTCTTCGGTGAGGGGTTGGGGCCATGGTTTCTGTTGATTCCTGGGTCCATTGCACATTCTGAGCCACTACTCTCCATATGAGCTAGAGAACTGACAGAAGTTTCAAGAAGCAGTAAGATGCTGGACAAAACTCATTCAAGGCGCACCATGTTTCTACCTAGAAACTCCTAGACCCAGCGAGACCCACCTCATGGCTTCACTCTTTTGTTTGTTTGTTTTTCCTGAGGATGTCTCTGTGCTCTCTTCTTTCCATCTTTATAAGTAATTCTACCCTGAAATTGGGAAGACATTTCAGTTATGGTTCTGGCCACACATTGGGTGATTTGGACATTGCTTCAAGCCCTGTGTCCTGACCGCTTTACTAGAATGAAGTTGGGGATCATTCCCTGAGGAGTGGCTCTTGGTTGTTTGACAACTGGAAAAGATGATGTGTACAGTTCTTACTTCCTCGGGATAGATTTTCATGTGGGCTGTGTGATCCCAAGGTCTTGGTTCCCTGGAAGTCATTCCCTCCAAATTCTCCAGTGGCAGAGGCATAATTTACTTCAATCTCTTCCGGGTAAAGTATTTTTCTGAATAATGGAGAGTTAAATACTATTGCTGATCCACTAGCCTAGTATAGTAAATCATACAAAGGTGGTCCTATTATTATAGTTGCTGTTTGTTCTACGCATTCAACTATTATTGATTTAGTGCCTACCATACATCAGGCACAATTATTGACACCAGGCATATGGTAGTGAACAAAATGGCCCAAGTTACCTGCCCTCATAGAGCTTTATAATAGGCAGTATCATATTATTCTGTAGAAGAATAAACACAACTCAGAGTGTTTCTGTGGCTTATATCACTACCATTAGGTGGTCATCAGTATTTGGATTTAAACCCAAGGCTTATCTTAAAGCTAAGATTCCATTTATTTGTTTTGAAATGTGTAAACGATCCAAATTATGGGCAGAAACAATCACCTTCCATGGGAGAAGATGAGTATAAACATCATTTAAGTTAAAAAGAAAGGAAGAACAAAATATTACTCAAATGTTAGATTTGTTCCTGATTTTGGTCTTAACTAAAGCAAATGAAAACTTTGACACTGATTATCCTTTCTTTCACTATGGTGTGAATACTGGAAAAACAGAAGGAAACCTATTTTAGAGGATCTGCCAAATAATGGAAGTGATGGGGACCAGCAAGCTCATGTCAGCCTGGGGGTGTCATCCATTTTCTGGAGAATCTCACTCACCAGTCAGTAATGAGCTGCTGAACCTCACAGGAAGCAGGTGTCATAGAAAGACCCTGCAGAGGAATTCAAAATATCATTGTATTTGCCTAATATGATAGAATTTTCTGAGGACCATAAAAATAAAATTAATAGAAGAAAAATTATCCCCCCACCCCAGGCATCTGGTAGAAAACAGAAAATATTTCTTTGGACACAACAGTTGAAATAGGTCCCTAGTTGCTTAACAGGGACATGATGTTGTGAATACCCATCATGCTCCTTGTCCTTCACAGCCCCCTGCTTTTCTAGAACAGAGATGAACTAGGATTAATTGATAATTAGGCCAGGGTTTTTCCTGTCTTGGTAATGAATGTCCTGTCTCCTTGTGAGGCTGTTTGATACAATATCCTATTCCCACATCTGAGGACCTGGAATAGCACAGGAAAGCTTTCTGACGAGCCAAAAAAAAAAAAAAAGCTTGTAATAACCATAATAACCATAAGCTTATAATATTAAAAGGGATGAGGTTTTTTTTTTTTTTAAATGATTTCCGCTTTGGTCAGTACAATGCTTTAGTCTTCAAGCAGAGGGGGTTCCAGTTTTCAAGGTGAAAACAGAATACATTTCACTAGAAAAACAAAGGGATAAGGAGAAGATCATACACTTTCCTTTGGCAGCTGGCAAAAATCAATTCTACTTCAATAATGCTTTAAAAACGTTCCTGTTTTGAAAATAAGGTCTAAAGTCATGTTAAAGTTTCATAGTGGCAATCTGAAAAATCTACTAAAGAAGGCAAAAGTATAATTTTTAAAAATATTTCATTTTCCATCATAAAATCCCATTTCTGCTTGACAGTAAATAATTCATCAATTCCAGATTTCTCAATTCATTGAGGAAATTCTGCAAGCTCTTTGTGCAACTGTTGTGTGAGGGGCTTATGGACATGCAGAGTTGGTGAGGGGTGGAAAGGAGTCACTAGTCCGTGCCTTCGGTACCATAATACCATGTCTTGACATTGTGGTACCATTTTTCCACATTGAGCCATGGCACAAAGGTGTCCAGATCACCTTGAGCTGGTCAGTGTGGGCGTTCTCTCAGGTCCCTCTAATTCTTCTGGTATTGGCATATACTATAGAATATTGTTTGTCTTATAAGTCACTGTTCTGTAATGCCAAGAGCATTGTCATTTTGGCCTGTCTGCCTTCCACCTTCCCCCAATGGCAGTTCAGTGTCCTCCCTCCCTCCCTTCCTTCCTGATCTTGTTTATTTATTGATTTGAGAGAGAGAGAGAGAGAGAGAACACAAGCATGAGTGAGAGGAGGAGCAGAGGCAGAGGGAGAGCGAGAATCTCAAGCAGACACCAGGCTGAACAAGGAGCCTGATGCAGGGCTCGATCCCATGACCCTGAGATTATGACCCTAGATGACACCAAGAGTCAAACACTCAACCAACTGCAAAATCCAGGCACCCCTCTTACATTTCATTTGAGGAGTGGGCATGAATGGACAAGGGAATAGGCATTCACCTGGAGCTCATTACTCCTCCAACATCCTCAAGGCAGAATGCCTTGGGCCATTTTTCTGACCCATGGGAACCTCCATAAAATGTTCCCAGAAGCTGCCTCACAGGGGAGAGGTTAACTGAGGTGATCTTGGGGGAAACACGTAGGCTTCTGAGGTGCTCAGTGCATGGCTGCTACCTCTTTCCTTCTCATACAGTTATCTGTCAGGGGATCAGGAGCCAAAGCTCAGGTGGAATCTTGGGGTTAGGATGATCCTGACGTCTTCTCCCTTCATAAACTGTATCTCATGGTCTTTCTTCAGCAAAGATTCATGAAAAGCTTCAAGTTATTAGAAAAAAAGTTTGCTAGGAAAATGCAGGATCATTAATGACAACAGTGCTACCTCGGTTTCATCCTGCCCATACCCTACAAATCTCTTCTTCTTCTCTTGTCTTCTCCAGTGCATGGTTTGCCTCAGGTGCTGAGTGACAACTACATGATGTCCAGAACTAAATGATATCTCAGTGAAGCTAGAGGAGATTTCATTAGTACAGAGTAGTTCCAAAGAATGAAACAGTGGATGAATGTTCTTTGTGGAAATATTTTTGCTTAAACTAATGTATTGGAGGAAAATCTTTGTCACCTAGAATAAATGATAATTTGGTTGTTTGTGCTAATGACACAGTCCTCCATACATATGGTTCAGCCTTTGGAAGGGCTCAACAAAGAAGTGGCTGAATGAAGTATGGAAATGGTAAAATTGATCAAAATTCATTATTTTTTTATTCAGGTAGCCGTATTTTATTTTTATTTATTTATTTATTTTTAATTTCTTTCAGCATAACAGAATTCTTTTTGCACCACACCCAGTTCTCCATGCAATACGTGCCCTCCTTAATACCCACCACCTGGCTCCCCCAACTTCCCACTCCCCGTCCCTTCAAAACCCTCAGATTGTTTTTCAGAGTCCATAATCTCTCACGGTTCACCTCCCCCTCCAATTTCCCTCAACTCCCATCTCCTTTCCATCTCCCCATGTCCTCCATGTTATTTGTTATGCTCCACAAATAAGTGAAACCATATGATAATTGACTCTCTCTGCTTGACTTATTTTACTAAGCATGATCTCCTCCAGTCCCGTCCATGTTGCTACAAAAGTTGGGTATTCATCCTTTCTGATGGAGGCATAATACTTCATAGTGTATATGGACCACATCTTCCTTATCCATTCGTCCATTGAAGAGCATCTTGGTTCTTTCCACAGTTTGGTGACCATGGCCATTGCTGCTATAAACACTGGGGTACAGATGGCCCTTCTTTTCACTACATCTGTATCTTTGGGGTAAATACCCAGTAGTGCTATTGCAGGGTCATAGGGAAGCTCTATTTTTGATTTCTTGAGGAATCTCCACATTGTTCTCCAAAGTGGCTGTACCCACTTGCATTCCCACCAACAGTGTAAGAGGGGTTCCCCTTTCTCCACATCCTCTCCAACACACGTTGTTTCCTGTCTTGCTAATTTTGGCTATTCTAACTGGTGTAAGGTGATATCTCAATGTGGTTTTAATTTGAATCTCCCTGATGGCTAGTGAAGATGAACATTTTTTCATGTGTCTGATAGCCATTTGTATGTCTTCATTGGAGAAGTGTCTGTTCATGTCTTCTGCCCATTTTTTGACATGATTATCTGTTTTGTGTGTGTTGAGTTTGAGAAGTTCTTTATAGATCCTGGATATCAACCTTTTGTCTGTACTGTCATTTGCAAATATCTTCTCCCATTCCATGGGTTGCCTCTTCGTTTTGTTGACTGTTTCCTTTGCTGTGCAGAAGCTTTTGATCTTGATGAAGTCCCAAAAGTTCATTTTTGCTTTTGTTTCCTTTGCCTTTGGAGACATATCTTGAAAGAAGTTGCTGTGGCTGATATAGAAGAGGTCACTGCCTATGTTCTCCTCTAGGATTCTGATAGATTCCTGTCTCATGTTGAGGTCTTTTATCCATTTCAAGTTCATCTTTGTGTACGGTGTAAGAGAATGGTCGAGTTTCATTCTTCTACATATAGCTGTCCAATGTTCCCAGCACCATTTATTGAAGAGACTGTCTTTTTTCACCGTATATTTTTTCCTGTTTTGTCGAAGATTATTTGACCATAGAGTTGAGGGTCCATATCTGGGCTCTCTACTCTGTTCCACGGGTCTATGTGTCTGTTTTTATGCCAGTACCATGCTGTCTTGGTGATCACAGCTTTGTAGTAAAGCTTGAAGTCAGGTAACATGATGCCACCAGTTTTACTCATGAAAGAAATTGAAGAAGACACAAAAAGATGGAATACCATTCTATGCTCTTGGATCAGAAGAATAAACATTGTTAAAATGTCTATACTGCCTAGAGCAATCTATACTTTTAATGCCATTCCGATCAAAATTCCACCGGTATTTTTCAAAGAGCTGGAGCAAATAATCCTAAAACTTGTATGGAATCAGAAGAGACCCCGAATTGCTAAGGAAATGTTGAAAATAAAAATTCATTCTTACTCTAGATGTGATTTTTCTGGCTTTGGCACTGTGGGGCGGTGGAGGAGCCGCCCACAGATCTCTGGGAAGGGCTGCCAGGAAGGCTTGTGGTGCACATCCTAGATGGAGAAGAAGCCATCTTCCCTCTACCACATTTTAGAGAATGACTATATCTCACAACTGCATGGAAACTGCTTCCAATCTGTGTTTTTTATTTAATGGATTGATGAGATGTTGGCATTTCATTTGTAAGATGATGACAGTCATCTTAGAATAAATTCTTTTACTTAAAGACATTTCCCATGTGGTTAAGGCTTTGGCTGAGTGTGAAGCAGAGGAGTAAGCATGGGATAGCTCATCTGCTTCATGGAACTGCCTCTGGACCTGCCATATCAGGAAGACAAATACCTAAGGCATAGGACATGGTTTGTGATAAATTCCACACAAATGCCAGGCAAAACCTCTTTCTTTCTTAGTCTGCACACAGGGTTTGCTCTAAGCATCCCACCTGTGGGTGATGAGCAAACTTTACTGCCCTTTAAAAAAATACGGCAGGTTCATTCCTCCTCACATTTTACAGATGGAGATGCTGATTGAAAGAGGTAGTTTCTATCTCTATTCCTAACACCCCTACCCTAACTACACACACACAGTGCAGGGATGAAGTTTTTGGATTGCATTAAAGTGCCAGAAAATGAGGGTGGGGAGTAAAGGGAACACTTGTACACTGCTGGAGGGAGTATAAAGCCATTGTGGGAAACAGTATGGAGGTTCCTCGAATCTTCAAAAATAGAATTACCATATGGTCCAGCCAAGGACTGAAGGAAACAAAAATCTGGGAAAATGAAGCAGAATAATTCGACAGCGATCAGAAAATGTTTGTATTTCTCAATATCACATAGTTAATGTTCTGAGCTTTTTCTTTGTGTCCCAAATGGTTGTTGTCATAAGCCATTTTATTCAGTCCTTAAAAAAAAAAAAAAAGACCATGTTCATCAGCATTTCTTTCTATCTGACTCCCAATTTTATGCTGTCAGAAGGAAAGGTCTCTGAATAGTGTTACAGCCTCTCTGAAATTAGGGTGATATGTTTCTGCCTAGATGAGGGATCAAGTCCCATGACCCCCACAAAGCAGATGACTGCCTATGTACAGTCCTCAGTGGAGACCATCAAATAGCCAACAAACGGCTTGGGGATTATTCCTGTTTTTTGTTTTGTTTTGTTTTGTTTTGTTTTGTTTTCCCCAGTAGGTAGAATGTTTATAGAATACATACACAAAAAAATTAACTGAGAATATGAATCATCCCTAGAAATTGTTGGGCATTCACCAAGTTCCATGTTCATCCTAAATTGTCAATAAAACTGACTTGCATGTAGGATTGCTAAGAATATGAAAAGATCCCATAAAGAAGAGGGTACCCGTGACTTGGGTGAATGTGATAGCAGTGGCACCAAGCATTGACTAAGGAGACAGTTGTGGGATGGATGAGTCACCTAGGTGCAAAATGGTGGCATTCAGTTGGTCCAGGTATGTTGGAGGAGGATAGAGGGGAAAGGGCAAGACAGGTGGGAACCTCTTCTTCCTCTGCATTGCTAGGACTTGTTGCTCACTTCTACCTTTGCCCCCACCACACATCTGCCACTTTTGCTCTACTTGAATTCAATCTCCAAAATGAATGGCCCCAAAGTTGAGCTTTTCACCTGTGTTCAAGTCTGAATTTAGAGCAGGCTGTTATTTCAACTCAAGCTGATAACAAATGTCTTGTCAACTTAATGTTAAATAGTGGTTATAGGAGTGTACCACCTATTTAAGATTCCAAAGAGGGAGGAATTTTGCTTTTAAAAATTATTCTAGAACATTGCAGTATTTGGGAAAAAAAGAATATATATGTTTCTTTTTCCAATTTAGTAGTCATGCTTCACGGGTAGAATTTTAGAATTTTCAAATGAAAAATAAGATTACTGGTGTCTTCTAACTGCTCAGGGATCTGCTCTGAGTGCTGTGGATTGATGCAAAATGACATGACAGTGCACTTGTGTCCAGGCCCAAGGACATCCCTTTTAAGGAAGCTAATATTGTGCATTTCCTTGCAGCATCTCAGTTCACAGTGAGGTATGTCTGGAACACAAAGGACTAAGGATTGTTGATTATTAGAGCAATCAGCCTTTTTTCCCAATCACTGGTTGCCCAGTGGTGGCATGCTGTGGCCCAGCCTGGTGCTCTCTGTGTCTCCTTGCCCTGCGGTCTGCTTCCTTTACAGAGTGGAGGCAACCACGGCAAGCCAGTGATGGTCTTTGCTGAAGTCAAGGTGGGGCTCTGGGGCAGCAGCCTACCTCCTTAAACAGAGCCTGCTCCCTCAAAAAGGAACAGGAGGAAGTATTCAAAAACATTTTCCTAATGTTTCTCAAGCTTGCCTCTAATGATATTGTCTGCTTGTTTCCAACGATGAATCAAAACACAGTAGTTTGTTTCCATATTATTACAGTGAAGATATTGAATATTCTTTATCTCTCCCTACACCTGGGGTGACATTAACAAGACTGGAATACAAGAATTTATTGAGCCATTTTTATTCCTACTAATAGCCCAGCAATTCCAATCAGCCTGTAGGATGCTGGTTACTTTCAGCATTAAACTTATGTTACTTCCAAGTCAGGGTTGGAGCATCACATGATGGGAGGAGAAGAGAAAATTAGGGCAGAGAAGGAATAGGAAAAGAGGCCAGGGTGAAATGGAACAGCTTTACAAATGAGAATATTTGAGCTAAATGTAATAGGGTACATTTGTACCCATAGTTCATAATAATCACAAAATTTTCAAGGACATTTATTTTGCTAAAGGTTCTGTTGCCTGAATAAGCATGGTTCACATTTTACTTGGTTTTAATGTAGCATTTATTAGATTTATTAGGATGCTTTCATATTTTCTAAACCCACTTTTAAAAATGGTTTTTGGATCTCGTACACACACTCTATAGTGTGGTTGAGTATGTGTATGTATGAATGTAGGTATGTGTGTTCGTGTGTAGGTATGTGTATGCATGCATGGGTATCTGTGTGTAAGTTGGTGTGTATATGTGTAAATGTGTGCATGTATATAAATGGGGGTGTAGGTGTGTAAGTGGGTGTGTCTGTGTGCATATGTGTGTATGTGTTTATGCATGTGTATGTTCCTTATTTGTGCTTGTGTGTATTTGCACGTGTGTTCATGCATATGTGAGTGTATTTGTGTAAGTAAGTGTGTTTGTGCATATGTGTGTGTCTGTAACTCTTTGTGACAAATGCGACAAATGTGACAGCTATTACAGAGGCAAAGTTTTCATGTTTGTGTTTTCAGAACACTGTAATGTCTGTAATGTCAACTTCCTGCACCATGCTGACTGGCAGAAATTAAGTTGCAAAACACATGCTCTGAGTTATACATTGGACTAACAACATTCCATTTGTTGACAGCTCTTATTGAATTAAATGTCATTTTTTTCTTGTTCTATTGGTTAAGTGGCTTCAGAAAGGTACATTTTCATTCTAGAAACCATACTCATTTGAACAGCATTATAGTTCAGGTTTGGAAAATATAGTAAATAGCTTTGTACTTAAAAGCTTTGTTGTTATACTAAATTTATATTTTCATTTACCTTTGTTGTTGTTGTTATTGTTGGAGGCTTTATGTTAAGTGACACAGTTATTAGAGATAAAAAATTTTTATGCCATAGCTGCTGAAACTAGAACCAGGAAAAGTGCCCTGGACAGAGGTTGTGAGCTAAGAGAATGCCTCCAATGTTGTGATGCCTGCTGATGAACGTTCGAGGAATGGATTATATTTCTAGCTCCACAACTAATTACTTTGGGTGGCTGAGACATTCTAATTTGTATTTATAAACCCAGAATGAATGAGTTGCAACTTAATTTTCCATAATTAATTGATTCTAAAATAATGCATTGTGGGATGGAGAACAGTATGAGGCGAGGGGCAGTATGTAGTTTTGTGAGCCCCATGTAAGATGGGGGGTGGGGGTCTCTTCTTTCAGATCCAGACTGACTATGTCCCTTGGTAGAAGGTTTATGGAGTACAAGAAAAATTGAGCAAATACCACTGGATTTATTCATGTTCTGGTCTTTCTAAGAATTAACTTTTGCAGTGTTAAAACTGTATGTGTGTTTTCTCCCTCATTGATTTCTGCTCTTATTTCTATTAATTTTTCCTTCTTTCTTCTTCTGCCTTAGCTGTTCCCCTTTGTGCTTACAAAGATGGATCAATGTAATCTACTGTGTTAACAGTCTAAGAAAAAACTAGATGATTATATGAACTGATGCAGAACAGCCATTTCACAATAATCAACAGCTGGTCTGTCAACAGCTAGGAATACAAGGTAATATCTTCAAGCTGATGAACAAGATCTACAAAAAGACCTGCAGATAACATCATACTTAATGGTAAAAGGCTGAATATTTTCCCCATCTGATCAGGAACAGGGTGTTGTCTGCCCTTACTACTCCCTGGGAGGACTCCGGGTGAGACTGTGAATTCCACTGTTGTGTTACTCAGAACACGAGAACTGTGTTTAATTTGCAGCAATGTCAATCCTGTGGCTGCAAGAAATAGGTATTTTTTAAGGGGTTACGTGGAAACCCCTCTGGTTCTCAGGCTGTCATCTGAGAATTGAAAGACCTGAGCTTGTTCTTTTCTCTCTATAAAAATTTAATTACACTAAAAATTATTCATCCCACACCGCAGTCATCAACACTGCTGTACTAGTCAAGGGCAGCAGCCACTTGGGCTCCCAAAGTGTATGTGTCATTTGGTGCTTTTCATCATTCAACACAGATAATTAGCGTGGCTTGGTTAAATTTTATGCCCCGCATGCCATGGATTACTAGCACCTTGTCTTCCACGAGGCAGAAGCTCAGCACTGCACTGAGCCTGAAGGCATGAGCAAGCTAATCCACCGATCCCCTCTGTATGGGTCCATCTTCTGGAACTACTCTTGCTATCAAATTGAGTGTTATCAGGAGTAAGAAACCACAGTTTTTTGACTTGGGAAACTATAAAGAAGTATTAAGCTGGTATAGGAAAGTAATTCTAGAAGTGGAAGAAGAATCTTAAATGGTACTTTAGGGCTTATGGGAGAGGACCCAAGGAAGTACAAACTTGGAAAGGGAATCTGTAATTTGTTGAATAAGGTGCCATTATCCAAAGAAGACATACAAATGGCCAACAGACACATGAAAAAATGTTCATCATCACTAGCCATCAGGGAGATTCAAATCAAAACCACACCGAGATACCACCTTACAGCAGTTAGAATGGCCAAAATTAGCAAGACAGGAAACAACATGTGTTGGAGAGGATGTGGAGAAAGGGGAATCCTCTTACACTGCTGGTGGGAATGCAAGTGGGTGCAGCCACTTCGTAAAGCAGTGCGGCAATTCCTTAAGATATTAAAAATAGAGCTTCCCTATGACCCTGCAATTGCACTATTGGGTATTTACCCCAAAGATACAGACAGAGTGAAAAGAAGGACCAACTGTACCCCAATGTTCATATCAGCAATGGCCACAATCACCAAACTGTGGAAAGAGCCAAGTTGCCCTTTAAGAGATGAATGGATAAGGAAGATGTGGTCCATATATACAATGGAGTATTATGCCTCCATCAGAAAGGATGAATACCCAACTTTTGTAGCAACATAGATGGGACTGGAGGAGATTATGCTGAGTGGAATAAGTCAAGCAGAGAGTGTCAATTATCATATGGTTTTGCTTATTTGTGGAGCATAAGAAATAACAGAGAGGACATTGGGAGATGTAGAAGAGAAGTGAGTTGGGGGAAATTGAAGGGAGAGAAAAACAATGAGAGACTGTGGACTCTGAGAAACAAGCTGAGGGTGTTGGAGGGAGAGGGGTGGGTGGTTGGGTGAGCCTGGTAGTGGGTATTAAGGAGGGCACGTATTTCATGGAGCACTGGGTGTGGTGCATAAATGATGAATCTTGGAACACTGAAAAAAAAATACAAAAATAAAAGGGTGTAGTTCCAGACCCCTAGATGGCAGAGGGGTTTGCAGGATCACCCCACCTAGAGCTGGCCTCTAACCATGGGGAAAGCAGCAATAATTCTGGAGTCCCAGTGAGCTGAAGCTTGTAGGCAGACATAACCAGGGAGATGGGGCATGACTGTAGGCAGTGTTAGAGTTAGGCTGGTGAAAGAGCATACAATAACTGGGAGGGGAAACCCCTTCCTCTTGCAATGTCTCTTTAGAGCACTCCAGAGCGCTCTACTGCCAAAGCTTACCATCATTCCAACTGGGAAGGGAAGTATTTATTCATTTAGTTATATATTTTATTTATGTTTTTAACAGAGAAAGAGAGCACACAAGCAGGGTGACTCCCCACTGAGCAGGGAGCCTGATGCAGGGCTGGATCTGAGGACTCTGAGATCATGACCCAAGCCAAAGGCAGACACTAAACAGACTGGGCCACCCAGGTACCCCACGACTGTCATTGTGATGGATTTTATTTGTGTCTTCTTCTTTTTTTATTTCTTCTTCTCTTTTTTCTTTTTCTTTTACTTTTTTTTTTTTTTAACTCTGTCAGTCTTCTAAGGGTTTGTCAAACTTGTTAGTGTTTTCTAAGAACAAATTTTTGGTTTCATTGATTATTTTTCCTATTATTTTTTTCTCTATTTTACTTACTTCTGCTCCAAACTTTATTATTTATTTCCATCTGCTAGCATTTTACAAAAATTAACATATAATGTATTATTTGTTTCAGGGTACAGGTCTGTGATTCATCAGTCTTATGCAATTCACAGCACTCACCATAGAACATACCTTCCCCAATGTCCATCCCCCAGCCACCCATTATTACCACCCACCCCCCTTCACTCTAGCAACTCTAAGTTTGTTTCCTGAGACCAAGAGTCTCTTAAGGTTTGTCTCCCTCTCTGGTTTCATTTTGTTTCATTTTCCCCTACCTTCCCCTATGATCCTCTGTCTTATTTCTCAAATTCCTCAAATCAATGAGAGCATATGATAATTGTCCCTCTCTCACTGATTTATTTTGCTTAGCATAATACTCTCTAGTTCCATCCACATCATTGCAAATAGTAATATTTCATTTTTGGTGGCTGTATAACATCCCATTGTGTGTGTGTGTGTATGTGTGTGTGTACATATATATATAACATCTTCTTTACCCATTCATCTGTTGATGGACATCTAGGCTCTTTCCATAGTTTGGCTATTGTGGACATTGCTACTATAAACACCTGGGTGCACGTGCCCCTTCGGATCACTACGTTTGTATCTTTAGAGTAAATACCCAATTTCTGGGTCATAAGGTAGCTCTATTTTCAATTTTGTTGAGGAACTTCCATGCTGTTTTCCAGAGTGCCTGCACCAGCTTGCATTCCCACCAATGGTGTAGGAGGGTTTCCCTTTCTCTGTGTCCTTGCCGACACCTGCCATTTCCTGACTTGTTAATTTTAGCAAGTGTGTGGTGTGTTTCCCTGATGCCGAGTGATGTTGAGCACTTTTTCATGTGTCTGTTGGCCATCTGGATGTCTGCTTTGCCGAAATGTCTGTCCATGTCCTCTGCCCATTTCTTGATTGGATTACTTGTTCTGTGAGTGTTGAGTTTGTTAAGTTCTCGATGGATTTTGGACACTAGCCCTTTATCTAATACACCATTTGCAAATATCTTCTCCCATTCTGTCAGTTGTCTTTTGGTTTTGTTTACTGTTTACTTTGCTGTGCAAAAGCTTTTGATCTTGATGAAGTCCCAAAAGTTCATTTTTGGCCTTGCTTCCCTTGCATTTGGCAATGTTTCTAGGAAGAAGTTGCTGTGGCTGAGGTTAGAGAGGTTGCTGTCTGTGTTCTCCTCAAGGATTTTGATGAATTCCTTCTCACATTGAGGTCTTTCATACATTTTGAGTCTATTTTTGTGGGTAGTGTAAGGAAATGGCCCAGTTTCATTCTTCTGCATGTGGCTGTCCAATTTTCCCCATACCATTTGTTGAAGACACTGTCTTTTTTCCATTGGAGATTCTTTCCTGATTTGTCAAATATTAGTTGACCTTAGAGTTGAAGGTCCATTTCTGGGCTCTCTATTCTGTTCCATTGATTGATGTGTCTGTTTTTGTGCCAGTACCATGCTGTCTTGAGGATTACAGCTTTGCAATAGAGCTTGAAGTGCAGAATTGTGATGCCACTAGCTTTGCTTTTCTTTTTCAATACTCCTCTGGCTATTCGGGGTCTTTTCTGGTTCCCTATAAATTTTAGGATTATTTGTTCCCATTTCTTTGAAAAAGGTTGATGGTATTTTGGTAGGGACTGCATTAAATGTGTAGATTTCTCTAGGTACCTTAGATATTTTCACAATATTTGTTCTTCCAATGCATGAGTGTGGAACGTTTTCTATTTCTTTGCCGCCTCCTCAATTTCTTTCATGAGTATTTTATACTTTTCTAGGTACAGATTCTTTGCCTCTTTGGTAAGATTTATTCCTAGGTATTCTTATGGTTTTGGGTGTAATTGTAAATGAGATAAACTCCTTAGTTTCTCTTTCTTCTGTCTTGTTGTTATTTAGAAATGCAACTGATTTCTGTGCATTGATTTTATATCCTGACACCTTGCTGAATTCTTGTATGAGTTCTAATAGTTTTGGGGTGGAGTCTTTTGGGTTTTCCACATAAAGTATCATATCTGTGAAGAGTGAAAGGTTAACCTCTTTGCGGATTCAGATGTCTTTTATTTCTTTTTGTTGTCTGATTGCTGAGGCTAGGACTTCTAGTACTATGTTGAATAGCAGTGGTGATAGTAGACATCCCTGCCATGCTCCTGACCTTAGGCAAAAGCTCTCAGTTTTTCCCCATTGAGGATGATATTTGCTGTGGGTTTTTCAAAGATGGCTTTTATAATATTGAGGTATGTACCTTCTGTCCCTACAATGTGAAGAGCTTTGATCAAGAAAGGATGGTATACTTTGTCAAATGCTTTTTCTGCATCTATTGAGAGTATCACATGGTCTTGTTCTTTCTTTTATTAATGTGTTGTATCACATTGATTGATTTGTGGATGTTGAACCAACCTTGCAGCCCAGGAATAAATACCACTTGGTTGTGGTAAATAATCCTTTTAATGTACTGTTGGAACCTGCTGGCTAGTATTTTGGTGAGAATTTTGCATCCATGTTCATTAGGGATATTGGTCTGTAATTCTCTTTTTTGATGGGGTCTTTGTCTGGTTTT
>NW_019154358.1:38399-40034 GCF_002288905.1 Enhydra lutris kenyoni | reverse complement strand
GGTTATAGGTCTGTTCATGTTTTCTATTTCTTCCTGGATCAGTCTGGTTAGTTTATATGTCTCTAGAATGCATCCATTTCTTCCAGATGTCTAATTTGCTGGCATGTAGTTGCTCATAATATGTTCTTATAATTGTTTGTATTTCTTTGATATTGGTTGCGATCTCTCCTCTTTCATTCATGACTTTATTATTTTGTGTCCTTTCTCTCTTCTTTTTGATAGGTTTGGCCAGGGGTTTATCAATCTTATTAATTCTTCCAAAGAACCAGCTCCTAGTTTCATTGGTTTGTTCTACTATTCTTTTGGTTTCTATTTCATTGGTTTCTGCTCTGATCTTTATTATGTCTCTTCTCCTGCTGGATTTAGGCTTTATTTGCTGTTCTTTCTCCAGCTCTTTCAGGTGTAGGGTTAGGTTGTGTATTTGAGACCTTTCTTGTTTCTTGAGAAAGCCTTGTATTGCTATATATTTTCCTCTTAGGACCACCTTTGCTGTGTCCCACAGATTTTGAACAGTTGTGTTTCCATTTTCATTTGTTTCCACAATTTTTTAAAATACTTCTTTATTTTTTTAAAGATTTTATTTATTTATTTGACAGATAGATAGATCACAAGTAGGCAGAGAAGCAGGCAGGGGGTGGGGTGGGAAAGCAGGCTCCCTGCCGAGCAGAGAGCCCGATGTGGGGCTTGACCCCAGGACCCTGGGATCATGACCTAAGCCGAAAGCAGAGGCATAACACACTGAGCCACCCAGGTGCCCCTAATACTTCTTTAATTTACTGGTTGACCCATTCATTCTTTAGTAGGATGCTCTTTGGCCTCCATGTATTTGGGTTCTTTCTAATTTCCCTCTTGTGATTTAGTTCAAGTTTCAAAGCATTGTGGTCTGAAATTATGCAGGGAATGATCCCAATGTTTTGGTACTGGTTAAGACCTGATTTGTGACCCAGGATGTGATCTATTCTGGAGAATGTTCCATGTGCATTAGAGAAGAACATGCATTCTGTTGCTTTAGGATCGAATGTTCTGAATATATCTGTGATGTCCATCTGGTCCAGTGTGTCATTTAAAGCCTTTATTTCCTTTTTGATTTTTTGTGTAGATGATCTGTCCATTGCAGTGTGGGAGGTGTTAACATCCCCTACTAGTATTGTATTACTGTGAATGTGTTTCTTTCATTATTTGATTATCTGTGAATGTATTTCTTTTCTGTTAATTGGCTTATATAATTGGCTGCTCCCATGTTAGGGACATAGATATTTAGAATTGTTAAAGGTGGAGAGATGGATGCTTGGGGCTTCCAGCACCAATGTCTTCACTCCCATGAGGATTGATCTTAACAGCAAAGTGTAATTACTTGTTTAACCTTACTGGTTTCCATGCTTTGGGTATTCTAATTTTCTAATTGGATATTTCTAATTTTTAAGTTTTTCATTAAACTTAAAGTGTCTATGACCTGTTCTATTGACTAGCTGGAAAATATGACTTAAAAAAAACCTAGACATTTTGATTAATAAGAAAATTACATTGCACTCATACCCTAGTCAATCAAGCATCCATATGTCACTCTAGTAGCACATTGTAGGGTAAATGAAATAACTTTTCTTTGCCATTACTGATTATTGCAGAGTGTGAAAT
>NW_019154358.1:34606-38015 GCF_002288905.1 Enhydra lutris kenyoni | reverse complement strand
GGCCTAGAAACATTAAAAGGGGATATGAGGATATATGCCAAATAAACAAGGACTGTCTGAATGCCTAATTACATATCAGTCCATTTATTAGCAATATAGGTCTCCAGGAAACTAGGCATCTGGAAACCTATCTCCTGAGACCAAATAATCCTGAGTTTGAAATTCAAATCTCTCAGAACGGAAGGTGGTTATCCTCAAGAAATTTAGTATCTTATCACTAAACTTGAAAAGCTGGATTATAGCACAGCCCAGCTACTTATCAACTGCCTTATTTCTCTCCTTCCCAGGCCCTGGTAAACTCACCTATGGAATTGGGGACTTAGACTAGATATCCCTAAAGTCCATCCTAAATGCCCCTCCTCTGGTCTCACACATTTCAGTCATTGAGTGAAACTTCCTGCTTCCACAGGTGTTCCTTATATAGTCTCCTTCTACAGCTGTGGCCAAGCTAGCTCCCTGGAGAGGGCTTCAGGCAGAGTAGAGGAGTCTGGATTCATTACATACACCTCTTTGAACACCAGTGCTAGTCTTCTTGACCTCTCCAACTAATTTTTCTAGCAAGTTAGATCTCACTTCCATATGTCACTACACATCCTTCAGTTCTCATATTTTCAGCAAATCTTAGTCCCATTAAGCTCTGAGACCATGTTTCAGAATCCTCATCTTCTGTTCTTGTTCCTCTAGAGCTACAGCTATTCATGAATGTTCCTACTCTAATGTGTCTACCCGCATTAAATAGTCTGATTATTGATCAGTATGATGGGACTTGCTGTGTTCCTCCAATGGTTAGACATGTCTTTCATCCTTAATATTTCTATGATTTTTTAAATTAAAGCACATATTTCATCTAGTGTTTTCTCCTTAGTTCTCTTAAAATATTGATGCTGTCACTTATAATTAATAATTACTTGGGAGGGATAAAAAAATTTGATAAATTCCTCTGATATTTTCACATTTCTAATAATGTGCTAAAAGGTAAATTATACTATTTGTTATGCTCCACAAATAAGTGAAACCATATGATAATTGACTCTCTCTGCAAATAGCCTGGAGGACAAGCGGAGTTAGAGAGGAGAAGGGAGTTGAGGGAAATTGGAAGGGGAGGTGAACCATGAGAGACTATGGACTCTGAAAAACAATCTGAGGGTTTTGCAGCGGAGGGGGGTGGGAGGTTGGGGGAACCAGGTGGTGGGTGTTGGAGAGGGCACGGATTGCATGGAGCACTGCGTGTGGTGCAAAAACAATGAATACTGTTACGCTGAAAATAAATTTAAAAAAAATTAAAAAAATTAAAAAATAAAAGTCTATGTAATTAAAAAAAAAAGGTAAATTATGTAAAGTACAACTATCTTCCCATAGTCAGTCCTAAGGGAGTGGCTTTTATTCTGGAGTTATACTGGAATTTTAATTTCTTAATAAACTCAAGCCAATGGTTCTCTCCTGTGGTGCATAAGTTCACAGTTTTGTAATTATTATTTTAGTTATGATGGTTCCAGGAAACTGCTATTTGATGCTGATTCTCCACTTTGGTTCAGCCGCTAATGGGTCAGGAGCTCTGTGGTTCCAGAAATTCCATCAGCTCTTGATAACCAGACTCTGATTTTCTTAGTATTGTGATTGTTGTCATGTTTATCATGTTCTCAGCCTCCGCTTCAGAATGGCATGTGTGTGAATTTTTATGTATTTCTAACTTTGAGTTTTGCTTAACATACCAGTATGTTTAGATATTTTTTTTAAAGAAGACATATTAATATCTATTCCCTGTCATCCTCTTTCCTCTCTCCTTTGCTTTTCCCACCTCAACATGCAAACATTATTTTATTGGAGACATTGAACAATTTCTTATATATTTCTTATAATTTCTTGTTTCTTAATATGAAATTGGATTGAAGAAGTTTTCATTGTAGTTTAGAAACAAAAATCAGAACCAAAACTTTTACACTGGTAGGAAAACTTGCTTATGAGAGAGTTCATAGCATTAATAGGGTTCAACAAAAGGAATGGTTAAGTCTCAATTTTATGTGTGTGCTTACATAATGAATTGTATTGGGAGTCTTGCCACAAGAACTTCNTGTGCTTACATAATGAATTGTATTGGGAGTCTTGCCACAAGAACTTCCACAATTAGGTCAATCCAAATGTACTATGTCACTGTCTCTGTATGAGCCATCCTTTCATTCCCACTACCTTCTTCCTGGTGTTCCTTGCAAAAGATAAATCCTTATAAATGGCACACAGCTCTAGACCCTGACTTAACCACACTTGCTCTTCAGATATTGCTTGAGAAATAGCCAAAACCACACATTAATGGTACATTATAATCTCTAGTTGAGTTTTTGAAATCACAAAAATATCTGGCTTTTTGAAGTCACAATACTTCACCTGATTTTCTGCTCACTTATTCTCATTTTTTAAATGAAGAGTATTGAAGTCCCCTACTGTGGTATTTATGTGTTTCTTTTTTCATATTGATTAGCTTTCACCTCATGTATTTGAAACTTTTTTCTAGGGGCATTCTCATTTAGGATTGCTATATATTCTTGGAGAATGGACGACTTTGTCATTATGAGAATAATTATATATATATATATATATATATATATATATATATATGGTATATACACATATAATATAGGTATAACCTACTTTATCCACTCATTTGTTGGGAAAACTTAGGTTGTTTCCACATCCTGGCTGTTGTGAACAAGGCTTCCATGAACAGAACAGTATCTCTGTAGTACACTAGCTTTTCAAGAGTATTTTTATTTTCTTCAAATAGACACCCCACAGTGCAATTCCTGGATCATATGGCCATTTGTTTTTTAGTTTTTGAGGAACCCCCACACCATATCTCATAGTGCCTGCACCAATTTACATTCCCACCAACAGTGCAGCAGGTTTTCCTTTCTCCACATCCTCACCAGCATGTTATTTCTTGTATTTTTGATACTAGTCATTCTGACAGGTGAGGGGACACCTCATTATAGTTTTGGTTTTTCTTCCCTGATGAGTGATGTCGAGCATCTTTTCAAGCATCTCTTGGCCTCCTGTATTTCTTTGGAAAGATATCTATTTAGGTCCTCTGCTCATTTAAAATCAGATTTTGGATGTTATTGTTCTTATTGAGTTGTATGAATGTTTAAAAAATTTATTTTTATATTAATTCCTTATCAGACATATGACTTGCAGCTATCTTCTTCCATATCATGAGGCTGTTTTTCTTTTTGTTGATGTTTTCCTTTGCTACACAGAAACGCTTCAGTTTGATGTGGTCACTTTTGTTTATTTTGGCTTTTGTTGCCCTTGCCTTTGGAGTCAGATCCAAAAAAAATACTACATGAAGAGGATACTACTGTCTATGCTTTATTCTAAGAGTTTTATGGTTTTAGGCTTTACATTCAAGTTTTTT
>NW_019154358.1:30253-33677 GCF_002288905.1 Enhydra lutris kenyoni | reverse complement strand
ATTTTCTTTATCTTTACAAAGAACCAACTCTAAGTTTTATTGATTTTTTTTTGTATTGCCTTCATAGTCTGTATTTTATTTGTTTCTGCTTTGATCTTTATTATTTCCCCTCTTCTAACTTTGAGGCTTGTTTGTTCCTTGTTTTTCTTTTTCTCTAGTTCCTTTAGCTATAAAATTAAATTGCTTGTTTGAGATTTTTCTTGATTTTTGAGGTAGGCTTGGTTGTTTTTGTTTTTGGGTTTTTTTTTTCTTTTTAAAAACTTTTTTATTTCTTTTCAGCATAACAGTATTCATTGTTTTTGCACCACACCCAGTGCTCCATGCAATCCGTGACCTCCCTAATACCAAACACCTGGTTCCCACAACCTCCCACCTCCCGCCCCTTCAAAACCTTCAGATTGTTTTTCAGAGTCCATAGTCTCTCATGGTTCACCTCCCCTTCCAATTTCCCTCAACTCCCTTCTCCTCTCCATCTCCCCTGTCCTCCGTGTTATTTGTTATGCTCTGCAAATAAGTGAAATCATATGATAATTGACTCTCTCTGCTTGACTTATTTCACTCAGCATAATCTCTTCCAGTCCCATCCATGTTGCTACAAAAGTTGGGGATTCATCCTTTCTGATGGAGGCATCATACTCCACAGTGTATATGGACCACATCTTCCTTATCCATTCGTCCGTTGAAGGGCATCTTGGTTCTTTCCACAGTTTGGCGACCGTGGCCATTGCTGATATGAACATTGGGGTACAGATGGCCCTTCTTTTCACTACATCTGTATCTTTGGGGTAAATACCCAGTAGTGCAATTTCAGGGTCATAGGGAAGCTCTATTTTTAATTTCTTGAGGAATCTCCACACTGTTCTCCAAAGTGGCTGCACCAACTTTTATTCCCACCAACAGTGTAAGAGGGTTCCCCCCTAGCCAACTACATTTTACTGGTTTCTGGACTTGCTTTTAAGTAAGTTTCTCTGGGGGGCAGGGTCAATTTAAGTTTACTACACAAACAACAAAATGGCTATTTAACCAAGATAGAGTCGCTCTGGCTAAATAGGTCCTTACAGTCTTCAGGATTCTTTCAGAGGAGGGAATTATTGCATATGCAGCCATAGGTTTGTCGTGTTTATGAAAGGAGGTGATTTCATGATCTTTCTACACCAGTTCTAAAAATAATTTTTTAAATAAAATGAAACAAAAGGGGGACAAAGATTGCAAAATGGGAATGTGGGGACCAGTGTCTTTTTAAAAAAAGAGGGTGATCAGAGAAGTTTTTACTATCATGGTGCCTTCTTAGCAGAGGAGCTGGAAGTGAGGGCAGAGCCATGTAAATGTCTGGGAGAAGAACGTGAGGACAGAGCCAAAGCAAATAAGGTGAAAAGCTGTGACAGGTTTAAAGAAGAGCTCAGAGACAAACTAGACAACACAGAGAAGGTAGAGATCAAGGAAGGGGGATTGCTGGGAAGAGTGGAGAGCCTGGTTAGCCATGGTAAACAATTTAGACTTGACTACATGAATTGGGAAGTTCTTCTGGTGTTTTGAGCAGAGGGGTGGCACTGTCTGCCTTGTTTTAGAAGTCTCACTCCTTCTTGTTTTTAAGATTAAACTGTAGAAGCACAAGGTATAAGCAGCAAAGGTCATCTAAGCTAGGAAATGAAAAAAAAAAAAAACAGGAAAAGGTGATAAGTTTTGGGTAAGAGCAGGAGAGGGAGTTAGACATTGCTAGACCAATTAAAATTCTGAAATAGGGCCAGTGGGATTGGTTGATATGAGAGATATGGGATGTGAGTTGGAAATTAAGGATGACACCAAGAATTTTTGCTTAAGCTACTAGGGGAATGGAGTTTCCATTAGCTGGGAGAAGAAAGATTGGAGATGGGAAAAGATTCAAAGAGAATGGATAGGAGACAGGAAAAGGTCAGATGACTTTTAGACACTTGGTGTGAGCCAACCTATATGGAGTTAGACATACGAGAAGGAGTTCAGGGGAATAGGTCCAGGCTGGAAATACAAACCTGTGAGTAACCAGCATACCAATGGGATCTAAAGTCTTGAGACAATATTAACTCCAAGGAGTTAGAGAAAAGCAGAATGAGAAGATAGGGATAAATTAACAAAGAAGATATAGATACAGTGGCTCCTGAGGTAGGAGAGTTATCAGAGAATAGAGTGCCTAGAAGGCAAATGAAGACATCATTCCAATGAGGAGGTTTTGTTTTCCATCAATGTCAATTGTTGCTCTAGTGTTTGTTAAGATAAAGATTTTCTATTAAACTTTGGATATAGAAAGTGGTCAGTGATTTCTTTTTTTTTTTAATTTTTAAATTTTTTTAAAGATTTTATTTATTCATTTGACAGAGAACCAGGCAGAGAGAGAGGAGGAAGCAGGATCCCTGCTGAGCAGAGAGCCTGATGCGGGGCTTGATCCCAGTACCCTGGGATCATGACCTGAGCCAAAGGCAGAGGCTTTAACCCACTGAGCCACCCACACACCCCATTTTTTAAAAAGATTTTATTTATTTATTTGACAGACAGAGATCACAGAGAAGCAGGCAGAGAGAGAGAAGAAATGATTTCTAAAGCAGGTATTTTGGTAGTGGGGTAGCCTGCTTGAGTGAATTCTAGATAGAATTGAAAGAGAATGGCCAACAGGTACATGCAGATACAAACAAACTTGCAACAGTCCTCTAGTTGCATATAGATGGCCAGCAGGTAAAAAAAAAAAAAAAAAATGCATACCAGCAGTAACCATTAGGAAAATGAAAATCAAAATGACGGTGAGATATCTCCTCACACCTGTTAGAATGGCTACCATCAAAAACAGAAGAAATAGCAATTGTTGGTGAGGATGTGGAGAAAAGGGAATACTCATGCATTGTTGGTGGTACTGTAAATTAGTGAAGCCAGTATGGAGAACAGTATGGATGTAAGCCATGGTTGGAATAATTCTATTATTATTATTTTAGAGAGGAAGGGGAGGGAAAAGGGAGAGGGAGAGAGAGAATCTTAAATAGGTTCAATCCTACAGCCCTAAGATCCTGACCTGTGCCAAAATCAAGAGTTGGACGCTTAACTGACTGAGCCACCCAGGTGCCCCATTGTAGGGATAATTCTAAACACAGTCCTTCAAGATTCAGGTCCTCTTATTATTCAATCAAACACTAACCTAGGTACCACTGTGAAGAAATTTTTGCAGATGTAATTAAAACTCTGAGTCACTTGACCTTAAAACATAGAGATTATCCAGGTGGGCCAGACCCAATCAGGTGAGCTCTTTACACAGGCATTGTCTGGTAAAAGAAGAAAAGGTCAGAGAGATTTGAGGCACAGGGGGATTTGACATATCATTGTTGGCTTGAAGATAGAGGAAGACACAACAGAAAAAGTGGGGGTGGCCTTACAATCCTGAGTGAGGGCCCAGGATGACAGC
>NW_019154358.1:25601-30243 GCF_002288905.1 Enhydra lutris kenyoni | reverse complement strand
TACATTATTATTAACTATAACACCATTTTGTGCATTAAATCTCTAAATTTTATTCATCTAATAACTGAAAGTTTGTACCTCTGTATATTTGTAATTTAAATTGTTAGGCAATAAGCATGCAGGCATATTTTCCTCTCTCACACACCTTTCAAATAATGTCTTTAAGCACTTTCAATAATTCAAAAATAATTTTCAAAGAGGGAAAATGCATGCAGTGTGATTGTTCACTACCCTTTTTTATATGAATTTGTTAATAAACCAATGGCTCTCTGGACTTTTCAGCACATTAAATGTTAAAGTAAACAAGAGATAATTGTTTCTTGTTTTTAGAATAGTAGATTTACAATATATGTAGCTGTTGCAGGTTGCATATTTAAATTATCTTAAATATATTCTTTGGTAATAGCTTTTTTTTTTTTAAAGATTTTATTTATTTGTCAGAGAGAGAGAGAGAGATCACAAGTAGGCCAAGAGGCAGGCAGAACTAGAGGGAGAAGCAGGCTCCCTGCCGAGCAAGGAGCCCAATGTGGGACTCGATCCCAGGACACTGGGATCATGACCTGTGACGAAGGCAGCCGCTTAACCAACTGAGCCACCCAGGCGTCCCAGTAATAGCTTTTTAAATGATTCTTTTGTCATCATAGAAATAATACCTAAGGTAAAATTGCTTTTTAAACTGTATTCTGTAAACACTTAAGCTTTGTGATTAATCTCAAAAGTGACAAGGATATTTGTATTTAACATATAAAATAAAAGACTTAGATTCAATAATTTGGAGTTTTCTTTGCATCATTAAATTTCAATTGTTAATGCTATTTTATCTTACAGATTCTTATCAAAACATATTGGCTACTTGGAAACCTTTTTAAAGATGTGATTACACTGTTGTGATTCAGTCTTCAGGTAGATTGGAAAGCTCTACGACATGTGTCCATGAGTAAGCCAACTTTTACTGATCCGTTTCAATAGGCACCAGACTAAGTACAGGCAATGTGGCCAGACATTCCTCCCTGGGCCTGCAAGGAACTTTCAATGCGCTTGTGAGAAGCCTGCCATGATAGTCAGTGGCTGTCACAGGAGGGAGTGCAAGGGGTCTGGAAAATGCAGCACGTGGGACCTGACTCAACTGGGGGTGGAGGGAAGTGCTGTGGAGTGAGTGGTGTTTGGAGGAAGGGCTGAAGAATGGGGGGTGTTCTCCTTGGGGAGGGAGAGTCAGCTGGTTGCCCTGAGATCATTCCAAAGTCCACATTCTCTAGCCAGAGACCACCAGGAGCACTCCTGTGAACAAGTTTTATCCAGAACAAGCTGGGCTTATTATTCATTGCAACGAGGGAGGACATACACCATGGGGAACCAGGAGGTGTCTGGGGAGGAGGTGTTAGAAAAAAATCTACTGTTGGATTGGGTTTTGGTTGGGTGATTTGAGGGAAAGACGAAAAGTGGGGGTCACTTTAGATTGGATTTAAATTGGATGCTGAATCTAATCACATTTAATTGGATGCTGAAGGCAGAGGCAATTCTATGATATCAATAAATCTTATCTATAGGAAGGAAGATTATAGTCGGAAGAAACCATTACCGGTAATGAGGTAGATGTCACTCATATTAATGAAGAGAATGGGGTGCCTGGTATTTTTGGGGGTATTTTGGGAGTGATCTTTGTTTCTATACTTAGAAAACAATTATGAGTTACCTTCATTTTGTCCCCCTTTATCATGAACTCAGAGTAACTTTGTCTGGCATTGGTATTCCATGATACCCCTTGGCATTTATGTCCAAGAGGAGAGTAACATGGCCCTGGTGCGAATCAGGGCCACTTCTGGATATTAGCAGGTCTGGATCCCCCCCACCACTGTCCCATCAGGAAAGGGAACAGGGGTAAGCTTTTACCTTCCATTGGGAGACATAATTCTTGAATTCTAGAAATCAGTGAAATGTACAGGTCTTCTAGCCAAACCTGTTCAATGTATGGGGAGAAAGAGATTAATGGGTAAGTGCATCGCTGGCTTGGGTCTATTCTCTAAGATTGGCTTAACTCTTCCACTCCCAAATTTTATATTTATTTTGACATAGTAAAAATTCATAAATGTTAAAACCACCAAGATGATTTCAGTTCTTGCACTCTCTTAAGTACTGTCTCAGCCTGGGCCCTCTGATTCCCTTTGCTTAGGATTTCAACCTCTGACTTTTCACCATCCCACTGTTATTCCCTAGAAAACTAGTGGACTGGTATCAGAGTGGAATGATATAAAACAAAGAGGACATTCACAAAACATTTATTATATAACAACATTTATTATAAAAATGTATAAGATGTATACAAATGTATAAATTATCATAAAAATAAATGACATTTATATAATAAAAAGACATTTATTATATAAAGTCTGCTTGTAATTTGAATACAAAGGTTTTTTTTAAAAAGATTTTATTTATTTATTTGGCAGAGAGAGATATCACAAGTAAGTGGAGAGGCAGGCAGAGAGAGAGGGGGAAGCAGGCTCCCCGCTGAGCAGAGAGCCCAATGCTGGGCTCGATCCCAGGACCCTGAGATCATGACCTGAGCTGAAGGCAGAGGCTTAACCCACTGAGCCACCCAGGCACCCCTACAAAGGGTTTTAATAAGAACTTGTTCACTGATAAATTATCCATGTGCTGAGTACAGGCAAAAATGTCACCCCAATAAAAAGAACACAGACATGATAGCCCTTGAGAGCGGCAGAATGAAGTTAAAAGTAGAGTATTCTCCTGAGATGGCAGAGGTCATTTTTTTTCACATCTATAATTTATAGTATTTTTCACCATCCCTTTGTTTGTCCATACATCCATCATATATCATATCTTATCATGTCATGCCATGAAATGTTTCATTTGGTGCCTGTCTCTTGGGGAGTTGCACGACATTCATACTTCCTGTGAGTTTGTCCCCTGATGTCTGGCTTCACCTTGACAAGTATATCGGACTCTCCCAGTGTGGTAGGGATCAGAGAGTCTGAGAAATAATGACGTCCTTTCTGCAGAAGACAAGCAGGTAACGTAGACAGCATGTCATGGACGAACCGGTTAGACTCTCAGTTCAGTCCGTTTTCTACATCTAGTGATACATTCAGGTGATTGATTCTGGCATCGAGGTTGAAATACTTCTCTTTCTTCACTTGTGCTTCTCACATCATCCTCTATGGCGAGAGCTGACTGGCGTAGATACTGCCTTCACCAGAACTGGGTCATTGGCTGACATCGCTGCATCCTCACTTGCCCTTACCTTGGGGTGTTTCCCAGGCTGTCTGTGCTTAGGTGCACTCACAGCAGCTGCTTGGCCTGTTAGCTAGAGGTCTGTCTTAATACGCCAGCTTGTGAGCACCATCAGTGGTTGTGCGCTGAGGAATAGCCAATCTGTTTAATTTGGTCCAATGTATTTAGCCCCCTTACTTCCTAGTCAAATCACTGTGTCCATATGCTTGACTGCAGGAATCCATTCTTTTCTGTCCCCAGAACTATTCACATGATCCGAAGCAAATAACATCTCCCAGTGGATTTTCCATTTTTTTACGTTGGGAAATAAAACTACTACCTTCAAAATTTTACCTTGAAAGCAATAGGATACTTGCACAAATGTAATGGAAATGCAAACCATTGCATTCTTTGTGTGTGTGTGTGTGTGTGTGTGTGTGTGTGTGTGTGTGACTTTAAAACTTTAATTTTTTAAATTTTTTTTAAATTTTTTAAATTTATTTTTTATTTTTTTTATTTTCAGCATAACAGTATTCCTTGTTTTTGCACCACACCCAGTGCTCCATGCAATCCGTTCCCTCTCTGATACCCACTACCATGTTCCCCCAACCACCCACCCCCCGCCGCTTCAAACCCCTCAGATTGTTTTTCAGAGTCCATAGTCTCTCATGGTTCACCTCCCCTTTCAATTTCCCCCAACTCCCTTCTCCTCTCTAACTCCCCTTGTCCTCCATGCTATTTGTTATGCTCTACAAATAAGTGAAACCATATGATAATTGACTCTCTCTGCTTGACTTATTTCACTCAGCATAATCTCTTCCAGTCCCGTCCACGTTGATACAAAAGTTGGGTATTCATCCTTTCTGATGGAGGCATAATACTCCATAGCATATATGGACCACATCTTCCTTATCCATTCGTCCGTTGAAGGGCATCTTGGTTCTTTCCACAGTTTGGCGACCGTGGCCATTGCTGCTATAAACATTTAAACCATTGCATTCTTAATGATAAACCATTCTCCTGAGTATGGTGTGTGCAATCTCTGCTAAATGCTGTCCGGGGTCCCCATAGCTTCTGCACCCTCCCCACACCTCCCGTAGGTCTGATGGTCCAGGATGGGCATGAGGTTCCTTAACTGCACTCTAACTGAATCTTGGCTCCCTTTCGTTTCCCCTCAACACAACCCTCACCACAGGCTTAGGGTCCTATTTGTGCACAGCTGTGCTGTGTTTGCAAGTGAGTTGGGGCAGAATGGTTCACTCACCTCTGTGACCCACGCCCTGCCTATGAGGGGATGATCAAGGTTGCCAAGTTTGGTGAAACAGCTCTTCTGGAGTTCCACGGTCCTCATTCTTTCTGGACCAGCCATATACATGGTTTGGCTGATGGAGCCCAGAACCCATGGTTGTTT
>NW_019154358.1:19003-25306 GCF_002288905.1 Enhydra lutris kenyoni | reverse complement strand
GAGCCCCTCCACAAAAAGGTCTCTGTTGGGGTCCATTATCAAAGGAACGAGACTGAGACAAAGTGAAAGTTATGCAAACTTTGTTCTATGCCAAGCACTAGAAGTCAGACTGACCGGCCAGGGCCACCTCCAAAGAGAGTGACCCTGTCCCGATCTCACAGGTTGGTTTTATAGGGCATAACCACAGACCTCAGGGTATGTGGCTTCTATTGTTAAGGCGTTTACTCCCGGAGTCGATACCTGGAACCAATACCAGGAACTAATGGGGCGTTTATTTCTGGAATGAAGTCCGTGGATGTAAACAACAATATGGCTACCTGGGCAATATGGAGTCGCTCTAGCTAAGCAGGCCCTAATAGTTAAACAGGTTTTAACATTAAATTGGCCCTGACCGTCTCACTCTTAATGGACTCCCAAGGCCTCTCAGATGAGCAAAGCAGGAATGGTATCTCCAGGAACTGGGTTTTGTGTACTTTTGCCTCCAATCCTCAAAATCTGTGAGGACTACTTGGAATTGCAGGCGGATTCAAGATGCAGAGAAAGGTACACTTCTCATGAAGGAGTCCACCCAGAGGGAAAAGTGGAACACACTCCGTTGTACTTATTTTCATGAAAGTTAATAGAATTAAATTCCCATTTGTCATTCTTTTCTTTTTAAAGAAATATTACAAACTGTCATTGGAGTGCCTGGGTGGGTCAGTCGTTAAGCGTCTGCCTTCGGCTCAGGCTGGATCCCACGACCAAGCCCCACATCGGGCTCCCTGCTGGGTGGGAAGCCTGCTTCTCCCTCTTGAGCTCCCCTGCTTGTGTTCCCTCTCTCACTATCTCTCACTGTCAAATAAAATATTTAAAAAACAAACAAACAAAAAACCAGACTGTGATCCAGAGAGGTTTCTATTCTCTGAAATTTTCATTATCTAAATGGCAAGATGACTTTTTCTTCCTTTTTTTCTCTCTGAAATAGTGATATGTGCCATTATCTGGTGGTGGTGTAAATAATTTCCTGTAGGAATATCATCTGTCTGACTTAGGAAAGGGATCCTTTCACAATGCTCAAGTCGTGTAGCAGAGGAAGCATTGGATTAGAGTCAGATGTGGACGCTGAGTACCCATGTGGCTTGGGGAGACTCTCCGTGCCATGGGATCCCCATTTGTTAACTAGGTGGCTGGGATAAAGCAGAGACCAACACCATCGTGTGTGTGAGTGTGTGTGTGTGCGCGCATGCATGCGTGTGTGTTGGTAATGGTTCTTTGTCTCCCCTCTTCTCTTCTCTTCCTCCTTTCTTTACCTACTTCTTCATCTGAAGTCTGCAGTGAGTGTCTGACAATGAGGGAGGGTTCTGGGGGGAGGTGGTGGTGGAGGGCAGTGTCTTCCTTGTGTAAATTGAGGGAAGATAGGACACGCAGCATGCTTTGGTCAAGTTTTGTTTCCTACTTATATTATGGGCACATTTTATAAATGGTGACCTGGCTATGGCCAAGAGGCCTTAAACGTGCCTGTCCTTCTTCATCTGCTCTCTGCAAATCCTTCCAGCCAACAGCCTGCAGTAGCCCTCCCTGTTTTAATAGCCTATGAATTGTGTACTTATTTGTGGGGCAAAAGTGTCTCAGCTTCCTACCTGAGACCTCCCACCTTTTCTTTTACTGAGAAAGGTTCGAGGTAATGGAATCACTTCCCAGAAAATGTTTGTGTCAGTTCCTCACTTGCCCTTATTCCAAGTGGGGTAAGAATGGCTACTGACACTAACAAGACACATGTCCTATTTATCGCTTCTATAAAAATAGTCTGTCCCACAAATCTTAAAAAAAAAAAAGAATACTAATGCATCTGATCCACAGAACCAACTAACACACACACATAAAATTGCTGAGAGCAAAGAGCTGTGTCATCTCATTTCTTGTTATCAGGATGAGACGAGGCAGTGATGTTTTCCTTCAAAAGACGGTAGGACTTCAAAAATTCCTGTCTATTTTGTTAGAAGTTACATTATTTTATACCTCTTACAAGAATTTAGTTTAATTCTGACTAAAACCATAGTTTAGAAGTAGCTTAAACTTAAAAAAAGAAAGTATCTTTTTTATGATTGTGGGTTATCATGGATGCAGGCATCTATAAGGAAATGATGAGTTGTCTTGGTTATTAAATACTACTGATGGGACATTATAGGCTATCCAGGGCCACTTTCCATAGTTCCTGTGATTCAGTAACATGAGAAAGTATCATCAAGGGAGCAAATTTCAAAATGTTAATAACATTAATAACTGTGAGTCCATAAAATATTTTACTGCCTATGTTTTTTCCTAATTAAAAAATGTATATATACCCACAGAACTGACACCAGCTCTTCCTCTCTTCTGAGAGAAAAGATTGTGGCATCATCACCTCAGTGGGTGACCTGAGAGATTTCGGCATACACTTGAGATCTGTTATCTAGATCTTATCAAGTCAGGGCAANAACAGGACCCTTAAGACCAGTGAGAAATATGGAGTCTCAACTAAGTGCCCAGTTTGGAAAATATTAGGTAGATGGTGAGATCTTTGTTATTATAATGAAATGCTGATTAAAATTATACTTTTTAAATTTAACAGATGTTAAAATGCCAATTTCCAAGTAATTTAACTGAGGTAATATATATTTCAAGCAGCAACTAAATGGAATATTTTCTAGGATTCCAAAATTATTTAAGCATTGTGCCCTTTTTTAGCTGATAATATAAAGCAGAGCCTGACTTCCCGAGCCATAGAAACTGAACGTGCCTTAAGATTCTGTAAAATATGAAACTTTCTGAATACTCCAGAAGTTTAAGCTACCATAGTTGAGCATTAGCTTGTGATTTTTTTCATATTCTGGACATATACATGATATCATCTAAGGATACTATCATATTTTAAAAGGAACAAAAAGAAAAAGATATAATTATTTTATGTTGTTAACAATAAATATAAACAAACCAAAGGCAATAGCAGAAATATTGCCGAACTATCTCATTTCTAAAACAGCTTCATGTGTTTGACATTGTGAGTTCTTTGATTTAAAAATAAAGCAAGCCTCGCAAACCTACCACAAGCAGCTCTGGGCCAAAGAGCGTGCTGTCTGTACAGCTGAGTTAGTGGCTTCTCTGCTGGTTCACTCCATCCCACATTCCAATGGCTGTAGCCTCCCTACAGTGTTTCCAATGTGAAGAAGTCACTTTGGGTGGAGGGACTTGTCCCTAACAAAATAAAGAACGTGACCCCTCAGGCCATTTCACTAAACCGTAGCTAGAACTAGACAAATAAGAGTTCTTCCCTCATTAGACGATGGCAAAGTTTTGTTTTCAGTTTCTGATTATTTAAACTGTGCGTGGGAGCTCAAGCTAATGAAAATCTGTGAAGGAAAGGATTTTTCAGGTTTACATGGGGAATCTAAGTCTTTTTCATAAGTAATTAAAAAATACACAGGCCTTTTCTCTGTAGAGCACAGCTGCACTGCCAGTTTGCTAAGTGGCTTCAGATCCATGCGGGACCTATCACTGGGTGTCTACTTGGGCTCCTAAGGATGGAGGTGAGGCTTCTGTTCAAGGTATGTCTTTGGTGTCTGCAGGGCACTGGGAGGCCTCTGTGTGGGCTCTGCAGAGCTGTGTGTGGGTATTCAGATTGGTTTCTGAGGTGTGTCTGAGAAAAGTCTGTGTGGATCTCTGTCACAGGTCTCTGTGAAGTCTCTTGGTGTTGTCCACTGTGAGAGTTTCTGCATAAGGTATGTGTGGGAGGGCTTTGAAGATCATCCCTGGACATGGTGTTCATGAGGGCTCTTGATGTTGGCCCCTGTCAGAGGTCTGTTTGTAGGATCTGTGTGGGCTTTGTATGGGTCTCTGTGGGAGGTCTCAATGTGGGTCTCTGTATGAGTCTCTGTGGGAGGTCTTGGTGTGGGTCTCTGTCAGAGGTCTCTGCACAAGGTCTCTTGGCATGGGGCTTTCCCTTTCTGGCCCTCTTGTACCATCTGGCAGGAGAAGGGCAAGGGGACTTGCTCCTTCCTGTTTCTGGCTGTTCCACCAGCCTCCTGTCCATGGCACTTCTACCAACAGGAGCGTGGGGTGCACGTCCGACTCCTCAACTGGTCCACTGGGAGGACCTAGCAGCAGCCAGGTTCAGGACTCTGCTCTGGGCCACTCTCTCCTGAGTTTCCAAGGGCCTGGGGCACTCTCTGTCCTTGTACCACCTCCCCCGGGTCCTGACTACATTGTCACTGCTGGTCCACCCTGGGGACTTAGAGGCAGGACCTGGCTCCAGGGAAAAGCTGCAGCAGAGGACTGCACCCACTTTGTCCCTCACCCCAGATACATTCCCACATGGGGTATCCTGAAAGCATGAGGGCAGGGCCATGCCTGCTGCCATCTGGATGGAGATCCAGATGGGGATCCCTCCACCATGTCAGTGATGTGTGAGGGGCCCTGGAGGATGATGTTGGGCTGGGAGCGGGGCACATGGGGGGGGGCCCTCCTGGACTGCACCCTCATTCTGGACACGTCCCTTCCAGCTGGGGGTGGGACAAGCCCTTCTGGGCTCTGGGATAACTATGACCAGGAGCCAGGCCAGTCCCTTGGCCTCCAAGTCCCCACCAGTCCCCTGGGAGCCATCCTTGGAAAACACGTGTATGTAAAGGTCACAGACCACAAGTCCGTCCTGGGGCCCGCAGTTCTACAAGCTTATCAAATTGTGCAGAAGTTAACTTCTCTGCCTGAAGGTCTTGCTGCCTCTGGGAACCTGGCCCTCCATGTGGGAGCTCAGGTGGCTTCTGTACAACCCCCACCCCACCCCCTCCAACACCCCGCCCCTCGACTTGGCAGCTGGAGTGGGGTGGAAATCCTGGGGGACAGTCCCAGGGCCTCTAACTTCTCCCCTCTGGGCCCATAGGTGGCAGTGGGACACCAAGGGTCCTCAGTCATCACACCAGGCATGGGCTTACCCTGTCACTTGACCTCCTTCCTGGCCTCCCACCGTCAGCGCAGGGTCCCCCTGCCCACAGCCACACCCCCTCCATCCCCCAGAAGGGGAAGGAGGTACTGGTGAGTGGGCCCCTTCAGTGCCCTGGGGCTGGGCAGGCTGGTGTCTGGGGGTGTCTGTGGCACCCCACACATCCTCAGCGCCAGGAGCGAGCTCGTCCCTTGCTGCTCCGAGTGTTTAAGAGGGGCTGCATGGAGCTAAGATGGGATTCTCTGGGAAGAGAAGGCTCCTGGGGTGGCCGTCCTCTACTCCCCACAGGAGACGGTGGTGGGGGCAGGATTTCTCACCTCTGCCCTCAGGGCCAGCCTTGCGTCTCCCAACTGCGGGCCCCACTCTGATCTAGAACTCCGTCTTCCTGGAGCCTGAGCAGGATTTCTGCCTCAGCAGACCCTCCCTCCAGCCACGCAAATTTCAGGTGAAGGGAAAGCAGGAGAGGATGGGCAGAGCGAGGTTCCACTCTGGGTCTTGTTCACCTTGTCGTGGAAATGGAAGGTGTGTGAGGAAGGGGGCGGGGGTGAACCCCAAGGTCACTGGCCCTCCAAGGCCCCATTCCTTCTGGAAGCCAAAGCAGGCCCTCGGGGAGAGAAAACCCTGACCCCCCACCCCCCACCCAACCAGGACACACACAAAGTCCAGCACCACTCATGAGAAAAAAAAACAAACATATATTTTTGGGAAACAATAAAAATTGTGGCATGGGGAAGTCATTAGCACACAGAGGATGTGCTAATGTGAGAAAAAATGGGCTTTCTTTGCATATACTCGATTTTTTCTTGAAGGAAATCTTTCTGACCAGGAAAGATGTGTGAAGCGTTCTCTGCCTGATAGGTTGAGACATATTTTCGAAGACTGCATGTAGGATAATGGTGAACTCGACCTGAGACACCTGCCACCATCAGCTGGTGCTGGCCGGGTCTGCCTGGGGGCCCCAGGTCCCTGTGGAGGCTTTCCCATTCGCCACTCCTGTCTCTGGTCAGCTGGCTCTTGCTAGGGCAGCTAAGACCCTTGGGGGTACCTTGCTGATTGGAGGCTATCCCTCCCATCACTCTCTTCTGGTCTGTGGAAGCAAAAGCCCTGTGGGGGCAAGAATGCCTATGTACTGGGGCCTGCAATTCCTTGTGCTGATATATCTCTGAGGCCTGAATTCCTTGGTGGAGTCCCAATTTTTCCACCAGGATTTGTCCCACAGCTGTCACGATTGTCTGAGTTTCAGCAGCCCTGTTGTCCATAACCGATCTGCTACTGACTGGCACCCAGCTCTGGGCAGGAGCTGATGCAGGCTTGCCTTTTTGAAGGGGGCCTTCCAGTCCTTTGCTTTT
>NW_019154358.1:17120-18350 GCF_002288905.1 Enhydra lutris kenyoni | reverse complement strand
ACACTGTAGATGGTGAGGGGCTTTTCCTAGCACCTGGATATCCTGATCTCCTTAGATCCACATAAATGGCTGGTTTGTTGGCCAGCCCACTGGGTCTTAAGACAACTTTCCAAGCAGGGGCCTTCTTGGCCTCCATCACCTCTGTGGCCCCTTCAGACCTTGGAGTTTGGGACCTGAGCTTCATCTTCAGTGTTGCTACCATGTCTGGTAAGGCCTGACCCCCATTCTCCTCTTTTAGTTCATTCCTGGCCATTGCTAAACTTGGACTTGGTTCGAGGTTGTCTTCCTTGGCCCCCATAACAGTCTTGCTCTGCAGGGTTCTGTTTGGGAGGCTGAGAATGGAGGCCTGAGAAGGTGATCTGCCCTCCTGTCTTGATAAAGACGTCTCTGAGGACGGATGGCCATCACCAGGTGAATTCCCTCCCAGGGCCTGCTGTATTTGCTCACATATGGGTGAGGAAACAGGCAGGGGACTCCCTGAAGTGGGATCAGACTTTTCAGTTATACCCTTCTCTCCTGGATGGGGCTGAGGTGGTTTCCCCAAGAACTTGTAAAATTTGGCTTTTGAGGGGGCCCCAGGTACAAAGGTGGATGAGCACAGAAAGGAGTACTGGGGAAAGGGCAAGTGTTGAGCTTCACGTAGTTTGAGATCTATGGGCTCAACAGTTTGGAGAGGTAGGTCCCACTTATGCCTCACTCGAAAACTTACTATGTGTGTTTCCAGCTTCTGCTGAGTGTTAGGACAAAGGAAGGACAGCTCATGGGAGGTGTTTATGCAGGGCTTCCTATCCTTCAAGGGTGCTAGATTTCTGATAGCCATGTGGGGTTGGGACTTGGGAAAAGTATGGTTGGCCACAAACCAGGATCGACGCACAGTCACAGGGATCAGACCTTTACTGATCTGTCCCAATTTCTTGTGCAAATGAACCTTTAAAGTTTTTTCTAGTTGTTTCTTATCTGGGCCCCTGGCTAAGTATTTTCCTGGATCACCCTCCAAGGCCCCTTTCAAGGGTCTTCCAAACTCCTTCTCAGAGTTGGTTCCCAGAACCTTCACTGGGAACCTACCTGAGATCCTGGAGAGATCTGTTGGCATCCTCTTCAGACACTGCCATAGACCCTTACCAAAGTTCTTCTCTAGTTGGAATCTTACTTGATACTTCCTGTGGTATCTGGACCTGGTCCTCCATGTAGCTTGGCTGCTTTTGCCCTTAAACACAAAGGGCCTTGAGA
>NW_019154358.1:5268-16883 GCF_002288905.1 Enhydra lutris kenyoni | reverse complement strand
AGAATTTTGGAGATCTTTTCTCCATAGTGGGTAAAGTCTTCCCCCTTCTTTGTTGCTTTGGCAACAAGGGCCACTCCAGATGTTGCATTTTAGTTGGGATAAAGGATCGTGTCTTATTCTGGGATGTAGCACAAGATACCCCACTTGTCTTCCTCTGGGATGGGAGAGAAGGTGGTCTTATTGGGACAGAGGGTGCAAGGGGGACCTGGGGCTGAGGCAAGGTTAGCGTTGAGGGTTTGGGTTGGATCCCACGGTGCAGCAATGGTGGGGCATGGGAAAACTGTGAAGATATTTGATCCTGGTTTAGAACTGGCAAGCAATTAGAGGTCCCATTGAATAAAACAGAGGGAGACTCTAGTGGAGAAGAGTGAGTAGAGAACAAGGTAGTGGCCACCAAGGACTCACTGTGCAGAGAGGGGAGACCCCAGAAGAGCTGGCTGCGTTTCCATTGCAAGTGGTCTTCCAAGACCTTGGGAGATGAGAATGGCTGAGGTTGGGCACGTGGATCTGCTTTGTTTTTCATGTTCCAGAAGGATGGCAGGGTGGTGATGTTCTGCTCAGCACCCAGCAGCTTCCACAGAGTCCCCCAGAAGCTCACGTGGTCGTCTGGGCACCACTGTTTGAAAACTGACCCAACTTTTTCTTTCTCCTTCCAACTCTTTGGTTCTACCCTTTTGCTGATTAGTAGTTCAAGGAGCTTCTTGACATCCGGACTGACAAATGAAGGGTTATGAGTCTCTATCTGCCTGTTAGTAAGGCCACCCCAGAACGAGGCATCTGGTGGGTGGCAGGACACGTGTTCTCGCTGGCACTTGTGCTGTAATGTGCCAGGCAAGAACAAGGACTTGGTACTTTCCCACCACCAGGAAAAGGATAAAATGCAGTAGCTGGCATGGCCAAGGCCTGAGATGGCTGGAATGAGAGAGGCCCAGTAGGAATTACCTGGAAGAAAGTTCTTTCTCACTGTGTCTGGTAGGATTTTTTTTAAGTTAGTTTGCTCTTCTTGAGGTCTCGCTGGCAGGGTGGAGACCAGAGGCCAAGGGGGCCCTGTCAGTGGAGCATGAGCAGGTGATGAGGCCATGGCAGGAGCAGCATCTTCCACAGGCTCCCTGCATGGCTGACGGGCTCCAGCTGGCACCCCTCGGTGCATCTGCCCAGGGGATGCTTGCTGTAAGGACTGGTGAAAGCCCCCTTGGTCAGAGAGCCTTGCCAGGTGGCTGTAGGAGACAGGTGGTGTGAGCAGTCCCTGCAGCAGCCCGGGGCTGGGAGGGGACCCCACGGCCCTCCATGCCCCACACCCACATCACAATGCTCCTGCTGTCCCTCAGCCCGGGGCTTTGGTCACAATCTGTCCCACGGCTCCTCCCAGCCCCCCCNCCCCCCCAAACAGCCCCAGAGGCCATTCCCTGCAGCTCTGGGGGTCACACCATAGACTTGGGGAGGCCCACCCAGGGGAGAACAGGGCAGATTCTTTACCTTTGCAGAAGGGAGAACAGGTCCTGAACCTCTTCCAGATCCTGAAGGCAATCTCTGAAAACTGGAAACAGGAGACCAGGTCACAGAGGAAGGCGGGGCCCAGGGGTCTTATAGGAGACTGGGTACAATGTCCCTTTAGGGGAGACCTTTGGGGGAGTGGACTTGGAAGCCCCAAACAGCACTGTCCAAGGCCACGTGCCCACAGGGTGATTACAGGGTTCATTTTGGGGATCGCTTTGTCTTTTCCAAAGTGTTTTCTCACTCATGACCTTGCTGGGGGAGGAAGGACTGCATGGCCTCACAGAGGAATCTGAGCCGAGTTGAACAGCTTGTCCACAGTGGGAGCAAGAGGTCCCACCCCCAGTCCAGGCCCTGGGCCCCTGCTGGGTGACACCCATTTCCAGCCCCTCAGGGCTTTGTTCTGGCACAGAATCTGGGAAGCCTCTGGGTTGTACTCTCCCTCCCAGGAGCCCCCAACCCGCCACCCAAGGCTCTGTTTCCTGAGGGATGGGCTCAGGCCCTGGTGTCCTGGAGAAGGTGGGGCTGGGCCTCAGAGCAGGGGGCACAGTGTAACTGGGGCATGCAGGGGTGAGTGGCGGATGCTCACCTTTCAGAGTCTGGCTTTTCTGGCTTCTATTGCTCCTTCTCCATGGCTCTGCTTGGTACTGAGATAAGAGAACACGGGGAGGCTGGGACCCCGCCCCAACAGCAGGTGCTCACTGCTCATGAGTAGTGTGACTTCCTACATTTAACTAAGGGGGGGTGGACTGTCATTTTCTTTAGTTTTACTCATTTCTTTTTCAAAATGGATACAAATATTTCCAGTTTTCCTTCTTTGAAGAATGTACAGAAGGATATTCTATGTGAGAAGTTTGCCACTGTTCCTCTGCTCAAGAAACACACACAATCCCAGACCTGGTGGTGCAGCTGGACTTTTTCATATAGGACCCCACTTTCCAAGGCCAGAGCCCCACTCTAGCTGCTGCTTGGGACCTCCTGGGCTCAGTACTGCCCTCAATCAGCCCCGAAGGGGGAACATTCACCTGAAACACCTGTCCTGGGTTGGCATCTGGTGACCCGGTGCTCAGGGGCCTGACCTCCACTAGAGAGGCAGCTTTTAGCCTCCAGTCCTCGGCCACCGGTCACTGTGTTCGGGACGCTGTCCTGGACCCCTCCACCACACCTGGACTCCAGCCCGAGATCTTCAGGGAGAAATCCTCGTGTCCCTCTAACCCCTGCCTGGTCTGGCTTGTCCTGGGTGGATGGTGGTCTACTTTCTCCTGACAATTCTATTCTTTCCCATTTCAGGAGTCTCTCCAGTGACTCAGAAAAGTGGAAATAATAATAGAAAAGATGATAGAATCACACTCTGCTGGGTCTGGGCTGAGGGTTCCTTACCTTCCTGCTCTTCCTGTGTTTCTTGCCTGGTAGTGAGGACGGATCAGGATGGAAATAGGAAAGTAAGAAGACAAAGAGCCCCAGTCCACATACGAAGGCAAGGATGGAATTAACTGCCCAGATAGTGGGACTGGAGCTCAGCCAACCATCAATAAAGAATTCCTGAGGGAAGAGATAATTCTCCATCTCTTTCCTCATCAGACATTAGTGTCTGATCACACTGCTGCCCTCAGGCAACTGAGCCCTGAGTGTGGAGGTGCAGACACAAGCCCCACGCCCACATCACAGAGCTACTGTCTGGTCACAAAGAGCTCCTGAGGGAGGGGAAGGGGACAGAAGAGAAGCAGCCCCTCTCCCCACCCTGCAGCTCCATCCCTCCACCCTCCAAGACCTCCAAGTTCCTCCTCTCAGCAGACACCAATCTCTTCTCTGTATCTATGAATCTGAGTTTCTTTTTTTTTTTAATTCTACATACAAGTGAAACCATATGGTATTTGTCTTTCTCTTATTTAATTTAACATAGTATTCTCAAGGTTCTCATGCTATCACGACCATCACCATTTCATTATTTTTTATGGCTGAATAATATTTATGTGTGTGATATCTTTATCCATTCACCCCAGTATACATGATTCATTTAAGACTAATGTTTTCTTATTGACTTTCTGTGTGGATGACTTTTCCATTGATGTAAACTGTTGAAGTCCTATACTGTGGGGAACCACATGTTTAATGTTTTTGATGTCACAACCTTTTAAAATATAAATCTTTTAACTAATTATTGTAGTTTTAGTTAAACATACTATTTTTGTCTTCACTCTAGCTTTATAAGTGATTTACCCACTACCTCTGCTGTACATATACTGTATGTTGCGTTTGCCTTTAAGATTTTATTTTTATGTATTTTCATGTTAATTATGTCATTTCTTTTTAGTTTAAATAAGTCCCTTCAACATTTCTTATAAGGCCCGTTTAGTGGTAATAAAATCCTTTAGTTGTTTATTTAGATAATTCTTAATCTCCCTATTAACTCCAAATGACAACCTTGCTGGGTAGAGAATTCTTGGCTGCATGTTTTTCTTTTTGCACCCTGGAAAGAAAGGCAGGTTGCAGTCAGCCAGCATTTTTTTCTTGTTTTTAAAAACTTATTTTGTGAGGGCCTGTATGAGGGCCTGGTTAGCCAGAGGAACTTACTTGCAGACCCCGGATATAGGGGCGAGCCAGACCAGATGGAGACATCCAATCAGTGGGGCGTGCATATATTCGCTGTGGTGTATTGAAATTCAATTGGTCACCCGTATTGCCCACCAAGCATGACTGTGCAGTTTTCCCTGTGTGTTGCAATCTCATTGACCGCCTGTGTGTGGGCCGGGCTCAACCACCTCTATAAAGGTTAGTCTGTGAGGCTGGATGGGGGGGAGTAGTAGTAGTCGTTGGGGTAGTTGTTGGGGTAGTCGTCGCCCTCATCAGGATAGTCGTCCAGGGAGTGGCCTCATCCAGGGAGCGGCCTCGCCAAAGTGGCATCATCCGGGGAGCAGCCTCGTTTGGGGAGCAGCCTCGTCCAGGGAGTGGCCTCGTCAGGGTCGTCGTCATTGCCTCTTCATAAGAGATGGCCCCAAACCAGACGGTTGGTTTGGTTTTCGATGCTTTGTGCGAAATAAGCTTTGCTTGACTTTCTCTTTGCATCAGTCTCGTTCCTTTGATCACAGACCCTAACATTGGGGGCTCGTCTGGGATCAAATGATAAGAACTGAGCCAGCATCAGAATTTCTGGGAAAAGCCTCCGGAGGTAAGATCTTTGGATCCTGTATGTCTGACTGGTTGTGGAGCTCCAGGGTATACCCCACCGGGGGGAAGCTGGATGCAGCCATGCTCCCCAGGGCTGGAGTGGATGTGGGGATGCCCCATCCCTCTCTTGGTAGATCGACAGGGGGTTTGAGTCCCCCTGGGTGGTCAGGGGGTTCGAGTCCTCCTGGATGGTCACCAGGGGGTTTCAAGTCCCCCTGGATGTCAGGGGTTGGTGTCCCCTTAGGCGTTCAGGGGTTCGAGTCTCCCTGGATGTTCAGGGGGTTCTGGTCCCCCTAGGCGGTCATCGGGGGGTTCAAATTACCCTAGGCAGTCAGGGGTTGAGTTCCCCTGGGTGGATGGGGAGTTCGAGTCCCCCTAGGCAGTCAGGAGATAAAGAAAGTCCCCACCAGTGCCAGGTTCTGGGTAATGATCGCTGGGTCTGCAGTTGTTTTTGCATTTTTTTTTTTTTTTTTTTTTTTTTTTTTTGTCCGTTGTCTGATTTGTCGGGGACCAAGAAAGTCCCCACCAGCAGCGGGCTCTGGATGGGGATCGCTGGGCCTGCAATTGTCTTTGCCTTGTTTTTTTTTGTTGTCTGTTGTGTTGTTTGTTGTATTTGGAGAAATGGGACAAGCGGGGAGCAAGGGACCTGTGACACCCCTAGGTCTTGTTTTCAAACATTTCAAGGATTTTCAAGGTAAAGCCACCCAGTCGGGTGACAAGGTTTACCCAGGAAAACTAAAAACACTCTGCCAATTAGAGTGTCCCACTTTCCTCACAGGGTGGCTGCCGGAAGGAACGTTTGCCTAGGCTCAGATCTATTCTACTCTGAGTGAGGTCTTCTATCTACATCGAGACCAAATACCATACATTGTGTCCTGGTGATATCTGATAGAAAAGCCACCGTATTGGCTCAAGACCCACCTTCCCCCTGCTAATGAAACCATCTCTCTCCCTCTAAAGCAGGTCAAAACACCAAAACCAGAACAGACAGATGATGGGGAACCAGGGAAGAAGACTGTCCTACCTCCATCGGATGTGGAGGATGTGGAATTCCCCCCACCATCTGTCCCCTAAAACTGACTCTCGGTCCCGAGGTGCCCTTACCAGTCCACCTCATACACAGTAGGGGTCTGCCTATGGGACCACCAAGCAGAGAGACCGCCCTGATCTTTCCCCTTTCCTCTATCCCCCTCTGCCTCCCTTTACCTCACTGGTACTGTTGGTGTCAATGCTGCCTCTCTGTGAGGTTGCTCTATTGGATGGGAGAGGGTGCCACCACCTAACCTATATCCCTTTCTCTTCTTCTAACATCTATAACTGGAAGGCCCAATGCAAATCCTTTTCTGTCCACCCTCAGGATTTACTGTCTTTCTTACCCACCAACCTACCTGGGTGGATAATCAACAGTTCCTTATGGCTCTCTTTAATGCAGAAGAGAGGGATCGCATCATGCGAGAAACCCATAAGATGATAAGCAAGAGACTTGGCAGGGACCTAGATCCCCACCAAATGGAGGACTACTGCCTGAGGAAACCCCACGACTGGGATCTAAACTCCGATGAAGGCAAGGAGAGCTTACGTTTCTACTGCCAGGCTCTACTGGGAGGCCTCTGTGCAGCTGCAAGGAGACCCATAAATTTATCTAAAATTAGTACAGTAGCTCAAGGTAAGAATGAGTCTCCAGGAGCTTTCCTAGAAAGGCTTATCGAAGCCTATAAAATGTATAGCCCAATCGACCCTGAGGCACCTGAAAATCAGAGGGCAATGAATCTTGCATTTGCCAGTCAGTCAGCCCCAGATATAAGGAGGAAACTTCAGAAAAATTGAAGGATTTGAAGGGAAGAATCTGACTGAATTAGTGGGAATAGCAGAAAAGGTGTTTAACAACAGGGATGCACAGGAGGATGAAAAACAGAAAAAAAAAACTGGTTAAGGTTTTGGCATTACGTGAGGCAGGGAGGAGACATGTAGGGGATAGAAAATGGAAGGAAAAGCCTAAGCACAGAGAAGGCGGGCGGGAAGACTTATATTCAGATCAGTGTGCTTACTGTAAGGAAAAAGGACATTGGGCCAGAGAGTGCCCAAAAAGGAAGACAGCAGTGTTCGCCACCAGAGACTGAAGGGGCCATGGTTTGGAGCCCCTTTCTGAACCTTGGGTAAAAATTGAAGTGGAGGGGAAATCAATTGATTTTTTGGTGGACATGGGAGCCCAATTTTCATCATTACTTAAACCTATGGGGAAACTATCTGGAGAGGAAGTCTGGGTACATGGAGCAAATGGCACAGAGAAACATAAATGGTCAACAGAAAGGACTTTAAATTTGGCCTCAGGAGTAGTTAAGCATTGATTTTTGGTCCTCCCTAATTCCCCATATAACTTGATGGGAAGAGATCTCCTCCACAAGTTACGAGCTGACATTCAGTTCTTGGAAGGAGACATGACTGTAACCTTGAGACAACCCACTGTACAGGTGCTTGTGGCAGCAGTAGATGAATACCTCCTTTACGAGCCGGTCTCAAAACCAGTGGAGACAAAGTGGGGGAGCCTTCTCCACACCCTACAGGTCGAGTTTCCTGAGGTTTGGGCAGAAGGGAAGCCCCCTGGCTTGGCCAAAGAACAACCTCCAGTGGTGGTGCAATTAAAGGCAATGGCTATGGCTGTTCACATTTGGCAGTACCCCCTCCCCCAGGGAGCAAAGGAAGGGATCAGAAAACACATTAACTGCCTCCGAGGAGATGGATCCTAGTTCCTTGCAAATCTCCATGGAACACACCTTTGCTGCCCGTCAAAAAGGCTAAGACTGGGGAGTACTGACTCATTCAGGACTTGCGGGAAGTTAACAAATGGGTTGAAGATATCCACCCTATGGTGCCTAACCCCTATACCCTACTCTCCCTCCTGGGCCCCAAAAGAACTGTGTATACAATCTTAGATCTCAAGGATGCATTTTTCTGCATATTTTTAGCAAGGGAATCTCAGCCCCTTTTTGCTTTTGAGTGGTCTGACCCACAGGAAGGGTTCCAAGGCCAGCTCACCTGGACAAGACTTCCCCAAGGATTCAAGAATTCACCCACCATTTTTGACGAGGCCCTACATGAGGATTTGTGTGAGTGCAGAACCTCCAACCTGGGAGTCACTCTGTTACAGTATGTTGATGACTTGGTAGAAGCCGCTGAGGACTAGGAGTCATGTTTGTGGAGAACAAGAGCTCTCTTACAGACTCTGCAGGAAAAAGGGTATCAGGTGTCAGCAAAGAAAGCTCTGTCAGAGCCATGCCACTTATCTAGGCTTTGATCTCCATGAGGGAGTGTGTTCACTGTCTGAGTCCAGGAAACAGGTGATCACACGATACCCCCGCCCCACCATGTCCCGACAAGTGAGGGAGTTTCTTGGGATAGTGGGTTACTGTAGGCTGTGGATACCGCGGCTTGCAGAGATTGCCCGACCTCTCTACGAACTGGCAAAAGAGGGGCTCACTATGATAGAGTGGACAGCTGAGGCAGAAGGAGCATTTCGGGAATTACAAACAGCCTTACTAAATGCCCCAGCACTGGCTATCCCAGATGTTACTAAGCCCTTCCACTTGTATGTGGATGAAAAGGCAGGGGTGGCCAAAGGAGTTTTGATTCAGACTCTGGGGCCTTGGCAAAGGCCAGTGGCCAATCTTAGCAAGAAACTAGATCCAGTAGTGCCCGGGCTCCCCTCTTGCCTCAGCATAATTGCTGCCACGGCCCTCCTGGTCAAGGATGCAAGTAAATTGACTTTGAGTCAAAATCTCATCATAACCACCACACACGCTATCAAGGGCCTTCTCCAGACTCCACCAGACCAATGGATGATGAACGCCTGAGTGACCGGGTATCAGGCCCTCCTCCTCAACGAACCAAGAGTGACCTTCTGGCCCCTGGTGGTGCTAAATCCAGCCACACTGCTGCTAGAGGAGCTGGCTGACCACCCACATGACTGCAGGGAGGAATAAGGCCAGATCTCAGAGACATTCCCCTCCCAGATGTTGAGATGACTCTGTTCACAGATGGGAGTAGCTACATGGCGGATGGAAAGAGGTATGTGGGGGCTGTGGTGGCTTCTCCTGAGCAGGAACTCTGGACAGCAGCCCCGCCACACGGAACATTGGCACAAAAAGTGGAGCTGATTGCACTCACCAAGGCACTGCAGATGGCCAAAGGTAAAACTGCCAACATCTATATGGACAGCAGGTATGCCTTTGCTACTCTCCATATACACAGGGCTATTTATAAAGAAAGGGGCCTATTAACAGCAGAAGGAAAAGGAATTAAAAACAGAGGAGAAATATTGGCTCTCCTCCAGGCTATTTGGGACCCAAAAGAGGTGGCCGTTTAGCATTGCCCAGGACACCAAAAGGGGACTGATCTGATTTCAAAAGGAAACCAATTAGCAGATCAACCCACAAAGCAAGCAGCCCAAGAAACAGTAAAAGAACTGGTTACACTCCCAGCTCCAGCCCTACCAGAAAAAACTGAACTATTCAGAAGAAGATTTAAAGTATTTACAAAAATGGGTTAATTGGACTATGAAGGGGACTGGGCTAAGACTAAAGCAGGAAAAATAATTCTTCCTCGAAGACTAGATAAGAAGTTAGTAGACCAGATATATCAGGGTACTCATTTGGGGATACGCAAACTCAAGGAACTTATAGACAAGCAGTTCCAGGTTTCTAAATTAGGGCGTATGGTTCAGGATGTAGTTGATAGATGTGCTCAATGCCAGGCAGTTAATGTGGGAGGAACTAGAATGGGAAGAGGGAAAAGAGAAAGAGGTAAGGAACCAGGAATTTATTGGGAAATAGATTTTACAGAAATGAAACCCAGAAAATATGGGCACAAGAATGTTAGTTTTTGTAGATACCTTTTTAGGCTGGGTAGAGACTTTTTCCGCCAAACATGAGACAGCAGGAGTGGTAGCCAAAAAGCTACTAGAAGAAATAATTCCTAGGTTTGGGCTGCCTCTCTCAATTGGGTCAGACAATGGCCCTGCATTTGTGAGTTCAGTCCTACAGGCATTGGCCAAGGCTGTGGGCACTAATTGGAAACTACATTGTGCCTACTGGCCCCAGAGTTCCGGGCAAGTAGAGAGAATGAACCAGACTCTTAAAGAGACCTTGACAAAGCTAATTCTGGAGACTGGCGGTGGATGGGTGGATTTCCTTTCTTTCACCCTCCTCAGGGCATGATGTATACCCTATTTAAACAAGGTGACCCCATTTGAAATAATGTTCGGGAGACATACACCCCCCCCCCGCTCTGTCCTCGGCTTCAAGAGGTTGTCCTAGCAGAAATGACTGATCAGTCTGTACTCCAGTCACTGCAGGCATTACAGTCTGTCTTTTAAAAAAGCCCATGCAGGGATCTGGACTGCCCACACTGGGACAGAGACAGAGGTGGAACCACATCCTTACCAACCCCGGGACTTGGTTTGGATACATCGCTATCAAGTGGGACACTTGGAGCCTCTCTGGAAGGGACCATTTACTGTCATCCTGACCACCCCCACAGCAGTAAAAGTAGAAGACATTAGGGCTTGCATTCATGTGGGTCATGTCAAACGAGTTGAGGATGAGGACGCCCCCCAGAGATGGATATAGGGATGGGCCAGGCCAGATGGAAACATCCAATCAGTGGGGCGTGCATATATTCACTGTGGTGAATTGAAATTCAATTGGTCACCCGTATTGCCCACCAAGCATGATGGTGCAGTTTTCTCTGTGTGTTGCAATCTCATTGGCCACCTGTGTGTGGGCCAGGCTCAACCACCTCTATAAAGGTTGGTCTGTGAGGCCTGATGGGGGGTGGGTAGTAGTAGTCGTTGGAGTAGTCATTGGGGTAGTTGTTGGGGTAGTCGTCGGCCTCGTCGGGGTCGTCGTCCAGTGAGCGGCGTTGTCCGGGGAGTGGCCTCGTCTGGGGAGCAGACTCGTTGGAATTGTCGCCTCTTCATAAGAGATGGCCCCTACCGGTTGGTTTGGTTTTCGATGCTTGGCACGAAATAAAGCTTTGCTTGACTTTCGCTTTGCATCAGTCTCGTGCCTTTGATCACGGACCCTAACAATTTGTTTGGAAGAGGGATGAAAGAGAGAGAAACTGAAGCAGACTGAGCAGGGAGCCCAAGGTGGGGCTCGATCCCACAACCCTGAGATCATGACCTGAGCAGAAATCAAAAGTTGGACACTTAACCAATTGTGCTACTGAGGTGCCTCCCTCAGCACTCTGAATACGTCACACTGCTCTCTTCTGGCTGTGAACGTGTGCTGAATAATCTGCTAGTAGCCTACTGGGTACAATTCCCTGCACATAATAAACAGCTGTTCTGATGCTGCTTTTTATTATTAATTTTTGACACTCAAATTATAATGTGGCTTGGTGTTGGGGTCTTTGAGGTGTATTTTATTTATTATTTGAGGTGTTTTGAGGTGTTTTTTTATTGTCTTTCTGATTTGAACATCCCAGTGTGGTGTCTTCTTCCCCAGGTTAGGAAAATTTTCACCCATGATTTTTTCAAATAAGTTTTCTGCACCTTTCTGTTTCTCCTCTCCCTTTAGGACCTCTTTAATTTGAATGTTTTCCTGCTTGATGTCACATTAAGTTTCTTAACTTATCTTTAACATTTTGAACTCATTTTTCTTTTTGTTGCTCTGTTTGGGCAGCTTTGTGTTCCACCTCAGAGACTATCTTCTGTTTCATCCAGTCTCATACTGAACACCTTTAGTGTAGTTTTCAGTTTAATTATTGTATTCTTCATCCCTGTCACTTCTGGTTGGTTCTTTTGCACACTTCCTGTTGCTGGTGAAGTTCTCCCTGTGCTCCTCCACTCTTCCCCCGAGTTCCATGGGCATCTTTATGACTATCAAATTGAGTTCATTACATGTAGATTACTTATCTCCATATCATTAACGTTTTTCTGAAGTTTTGTCTTATTC
>NW_019154358.1:0-2429 GCF_002288905.1 Enhydra lutris kenyoni | reverse complement strand
TAACAGAAAAATTATTCATGATGTAGATACAGGTATTCCTGCCGCCAAGAGGTAGAGTTTAATTCCTTCCCCTTGAGTGTGCACTGAATTTAGTGATTGGCTTCTAGCTGATAGAGATTTGAGGGGGAAAAAAGCAACTTTTCAGCAGAGAAATCTGGCAGGTGCCATCTAAACCCCGTGATCAAGCTAGCATCCCCAGTGATTAGTCATGCGTCTGTCATGTATGTCCTGATATGATGCATAAAAAGGGAACTCACCTTTGGGCTATACTTCCCCCAAAACATATAACCCCAACCTAATTAATAGAAAATATCAGAAAAATCCAAAATGAGAGAGCTTCAAATGTGAAAAAGTCTTGAAAAAGAAGAAAGGGCTGTGGGAGTATCACAGATTGAGGATGACTAAGCTGATACATAATTAAATTCTATGTGTTATCTTTATTTGGATTCTGGGAGACACAAAGGACATTAGTGGAAGACACTGGTGAAATCGGAATAAAATCTGTAGTTAACAGTGGTACCAATGTTCACTGCTCAGTATTACAGATATAACATTGTTGTATAACATGTTGACAGCAAGGGAAGCAACTTCCAGAAGTCATCACTTTTAGCCTTACAATAAGAAAAGTCAGGACAAACTGGAAATCAGTAGCTTTTCTTGGACTCATCGGAGAACCAAAGCTTCAAGGTTAGTTGCCACCCTGAAATTTAGAGAGGCAGGCATATCCAGAGAGACAGGAGCTGAGCCTGTGACTGCCTCCTGAGGCCGGTAGCAGGCACATTGAAGCCACAGATGCGTGGGGAGACTTACATGATACTATTCACAAATGGCTGGAGGCTGGGTGTGACTCATTGGGAAAATCCTGGAGGCCACCGTTTTGGGGGCTTCTCCATCAGGACCCCCGTGGTGAGGGTGGAGAAAGGTGCCCTTGTGGTTTTGAAGGGGGGTGAATGAGAGGAGGAAGTAGTTGGGGCATAGGGACTATTTGGAAATATGTCCAGAGCTTTCTATAGAACAGAAATGTGCTCTCCAGGAGAAAGAACCTGGCCTGAATGCAATTCTGAAATCTTATCCCAGTCTGTACCATGTAAAAATTAGAGACAAAAAGCATATAGAATTAAAATTATGTTTAAGAATTAAGTTTCAGTGTTTTATCTCCCTTATAAGTGACCTTAAAGACCTAAAGAAAACTATTAACTCATAATATTTCATGCTAACTCAGGTTAGCATAAGTTTAAGGTTTTAAGTTACNTAAAGAGCTTGGAAACTATTTTTCTACTACAAATTGTAAGTACTGTTGAAATAAGGTTGGTTGGAAGAAGGTTCAATTTGGTTAAGGAAAAATTCACACTTTTGATAGTCTGAAACAGCTGTAGCCACAGGCGGGTTTATTGAATCAGGAAACCTTTGTAAGTTTGGGAAGAATATACCCAAATAGAATACAAATGTATGATGCTAGAAACATCACTGTTTCAACCAACAATATCAAATTAGTCCTGGTTGTGAAAGACCTACCCAAATTATGGAAACTTGAGTTTTGAAAATCTTTGAGTTAGTTTGTATAAGAATATTTTTTAAAGCATATGAAAGCGTTAAGAGTTAAATTTCCCAAATTTCTGGGAATTTTAGAACTGTTCAATTTGTATGTGTGTGTTTATCATTACAGCGATTAAAATAGAAGTCCTATTAAGGAACTTATGGTGTGATTTTGTAATGCCATCCAAAGGTAGGAATGTGTTACATACTTGTAGACACAAAAACATCCAGACAGACACAAATAAAGAGCTTTAATTCTAAAACTTCCACATGCATCAGACAAAAGCCCAGAAATGAGAACACACGGTGCCTATTTCTGGTTGTGCAGAAGAGCTAGTTATCATTACCACCGATATTTGTGGAGAAGATCTTTGAGATTTCCTTTGGGCTAATGTGTAATCTTATGAAGGCTGTGGACTAAATTTTGGGTGAAGGACCAATGAGAGACCCAGTGGCCGATTTGGGTGTCTCCAAAACCCATCTGAGTGGCAAAGCCTCCTGCCTCATCCTTCCAAGGAGCTTCTCAGCCTCAGGTGTTAGCAGCTGCAGCGCGTTGGGTCCATTAAGTTTCTGTCTCTACAGAAGGTTGAGCAGGGGACAGTGTGTGGTGGTGGAGGAAGAGTCTCCTTGGAAAGTGGCTGTCTTAGTGTATTTCTCAGTCAGGGAGTTTCCTTGGCTTTGGGAGGTCAGCTTTGATTTTGAGAATACCTAATTATTTACAGGGAGCCTTCTAATAGTGACTTGGGCTCTATTTTTAGTGGGTCTTTTTGCAACTGTCATTGAACACTCTTTGTTTCTATTAAATGGGGGCTGAGTGGTCTTGACAGGAGCAAAGGAAGGTCAAGTTATCAGTGAGAGCCATTCAAGGGCAAAGGTAGCTAGGCATGAGTCAC
>NW_019154357.1:78762-80757 GCF_002288905.1 Enhydra lutris kenyoni | reverse complement strand
TGGTTCATTCTGAAAATTGGGTAACTTCATTCTTATTTTCTACATGTTGGTGCCATATAAAGTGATGGTTTATGGAGATTCAGAGGTAAATATTTATCAACATATAAATAATTGGGGAAGGCTTCCTTTACAAAAGGTAGAATTATTAAGACCTGTTTAATCACAGAAAGGATATCTGTAAAGATAGCCCATAAATAAAAAAGTGGATCAGAAGAAAGCAGAGAGAGGAGAGAGTTTGGAAGGAGCACGTGTAGGGACACCTGGTGCCTATCCCTGTAAGTCAGGGGTGATCTGGAAGGGAAACCTTGTTAAAGGAGGCAGTAGTGTTTAGATGTAATGAGCTACTGAAAACCTCACAGTGTTCTGGTGAAGCAAGTGGTGTGCAATCAAGACTGCCAGCCCAGTTGAAGTTGTGGCTTCAGGCAGCAAGCGAGCAGGCCTTTCAGTCTGCCTTTATCTCCAGTGGGAGCAACTTGTCCTCCTTGAAGTTGGCCTCTAGACATCTTTTCCTGTGGCTACACATCTGTGCATCACTGAGAATTTCTGCGGTTGCTGCTTTATGGGGATGTTTGTCAGTTTGGGGTTTTGTTTGTTTTGTTTTGTTTTTTACCGAGGTTCACTTGCTATCTTTACTCTTCTCTTAAAAATATATTTCATCTAGGGGTACCTGGGTGGCTAAGTGGGTTTAGCCTGTCTCTTCAACTCAGGTCATGATCTCAGGGTCCTGGGATTGAGTCCTGCATTGGGCTCTCTGCTCAGCAGGGAGCCTGCTTCCTCCTCTCTCTCTCTCTCTCTCTCTCTGTCTGCCTATCTGCCTACTTGTGATCTCTCTCTCTGTCAAATAAATAAATAAATAAATCTTTAAAAAAATATATATATAATCTCTTCCAGGAAGAGATTATGCTGAGTGAAATAAGTCAAGCAGAGAGTCAATTATCATATGGTTTCACTTATTTGTGGAGCATAACAAATAGCATGGAGGACAAGGGGAGTTAGGAGAAGGGAGTTGAGGGAAATTGGAAGGGGAGGTGAACCATGAGAGACTGTGGACTCTGAAAAACAATCTGAGGGTTTTGAAGGGGCGGGGGGTGGGAGGTTGGGCGAACCAGGTGGTGGGTATTAGGGAAGGCACGGATTGCATGGAGCACTGTGTGTGGTGCAAAAACAATGAATACTGTTATGCTGAAAAAAAAAAAAATATATATATATATATATTTCATCTATCATTGCCATGTATTTCAAATGGTAGTGGGGGATGATGGTGTGGGACCCCATAAAGTGAATTTACACTGCCATCTTGACCACAATATAAGTGTCGTACACAGCCATCCTGTGTCCCCTTTCCTTCTGAAATGAATTCTCTCTTCCCAGCTATTATCAATGGAAGACCGGGGTCTTTGTTGTTGTCGTGACTTGTCCAAGATTGCACAGCATTTGAAGTTTAACCTTTGGTCTGATTGTAGGACCCATTTTCCTTAACTCAGTGCCATTCAACTTACCATGTAGGAGTCTCAATACTCTCCTGCTTTTGAAGCTGGACTCCACAGGCCACGTCTACCAGTACGTATCTATTCTTGTCTAGTTCACTCATTTATTACACACATTTACTGGATGTCAGCTACATGCTTCAGGCGCCTTTCTAGGTGCAGGAGATATGGTGATGGGCCAGTCAGACACAACCCCCTGCCCTCATTGAGCATGTTCCATTTCCTACTGCTGGAAGCATCCACCAGGAACAATGGACTTATGCCAGAAGTCCAGCAATGACATGAGTCCCAGAAAATTCTGAATGGCTCTTTGTGGAAGTGATGCTTTGGTTGCAGCCCTTGAGGTAGCTCCCTGCACAGGTGAAAAAGAGGGCTGATGTAGAAATGCCTGATGAATGGGCTTCAAGGTAAAATAACTGAGCCAGGTCTTTAAGGTCTTATTTAGCTCTGAGATTTTTCAGGAACTTTACATGATACATGTGCATATTATAGTGACATAACAAAAACC
>NW_019154357.1:57385-77573 GCF_002288905.1 Enhydra lutris kenyoni | reverse complement strand
GAACTTGCCAGTTAGGGCCATTGATTGATTAATGCACATCACTTTATTGCCCAATGACAGGTACTTGATCCTTAGGCTGACCAAAGCAGAATTTGGCAGAGAGAAAAATGGTTTAGAGGGAGAGGTGGCTTCATGGGACTTTGTACCATATTTCCAACACCTTGATGCTCACTGGCCTGGAGTGTCGTGTGAGCAGGTTCCAAAGGAGGGGCAGATGTATTTTAATGAAGGCCATTTTTTAAAAACCCTTTGAACATTGGTGAAAGAACTCCTTTTTTTCCCCACTCTGGAGCAAAGATATATCCACAAGAAATCACTCCGCTCTTGCCGGCCATATCAGGGGAAAGGATCGCTGAGGACCAAACATGCTTTTTTCTTCAAGTACTATTGAACTGTATGGTTATTCGGGTAAAAACAAAATCATGGATAATTCAGGAATGGTCTTCCTCTTGATGGGAAAGAGGAAACATTCCTTATTTTCTCCCAGCTCATCCATATTTTGTATGTTTGTTTGTTTGTTTGTTTGTTTTTTGAGTTGACTCTTTATGATATTTCACTAGAACTTGAATATGTGCCATATCACATCAGCAAAGACCTGGCATACATAATATTTTGTGTGAGAGTGTATGTCAAGGAAACATTTCAGTTCTCCCATCTGCCTTCATATTACCATATTCAGAACACTTCACTTCTAACACTGTGGCTGAGGCTGTGGGTTTTTCCCTCACCAGGCAACTCTGCAACACCAGCTGGGTGTCCTGTAGTTTCACTCAGCTTTGACACTGTCTGCCTTGAGATGGCATCTGATCCCACAGGTTAAGGGCTCAGTCCCGTGAGACTATTCCATCACATTCAGGTGCCAATCACAAGTAGGAGGGGCCCAGGTTACCTACAACTTCTCTACAACTTGGCTGCAAATCAGAGGTTCCTTCAACTCCTCCTCTGGTTCAACTGAGTGGCTCACAGATCTCTGGGAAACATTTGTTTTCATTTACAATTTATTAAAGGTATGATAAAGGATACAGATGAACAGTCAGATGCAGAGACACAAAGGGCACAGTCTGGGAGGGTCCCAAGCACAGGAATGTCTTTTCCTGTGGAGCAGGGTTTCATCTCCCTCCTGGTACCTGGATATGTTTACTCACCTGGAAGTTCCCTGAAACCCCTGCTATGAGGATTTTTATGGAGGCTTCCTTACATAGATGTGCTCTGCTTTCAGCCCCCTCCCCTCTCTGGGGGAATGTAGGGGTTGGGGTGGGGTGCTGAAGATTCTAAGTTCTAATCATGGTGTGGTCTTCCTGGTGATGTGTCCTCACTGAGGAGCCATCTGGGAGCCCACCCGGAGTTGTGTTATTAAAACAAAATATTAAACTCAAAATGGATGAAAGACCTCAATGTGAGATAGGAATTCTTGCCAGTTTTCTTAAGGGGATTCTTTCCCTCTGCTATCCCTCAAGATTCTGTCATTGCCTCCCTTTCTGACTGCACTATCCTACTGGGCAATCTTGCCTATTGGGCAGGTGGAATGGACCAGTAGGGTCAAAATGCACAGCTTCTAGAAGACAATGGAATACTCCAGTCTGCTCTCAGGACTTTGGAGTCCTTGTGTTTTTGGTGCTGGCCAAAGGAAATGGGAGAGGAGAGCAGACAAGAAAGAATGCTAAGTCATTATAGAGAACTGGTGGGAAAAAATACAGGCATGATGAGTAGAATGAGTTTAAAAACATGATATCATTGGGTGATTTTTTTTTAATACTCAGTAAGAATGTTTTTAACAAAGCTAACCATTTAGTTTTAAAGTATTCATTTTTATCATCATTTGAGTTTTAAGATCGGATTACATTACATGATTGTCAACATTTGTCACCATGACTTTTTTTTTAATTTAGGATAGGAATTTTAATAAGATAGCATTTTAGTTCAGTAGACATTTAAGTTAAAATTTAAATGTACATATGTTCTTTCCCACATATTATCCAAAGGCTACAAATTAGAGTGGAAGAATAAGGAGAATCAAGATACTTGTTTTAAAGTTCTTTTTACATTGTTTTGAAAATATTGTCTTCCTCATTTATTTCCATCATTTACCGTGTTAACAAAATCTACAAACCTGTACTTGGTAAGTACTGATTGGGCTGGGTGTAGAGGATGTCCACAGGGAAGCTGTCTGTTCTCTTTCAAAGTGACCTTTGTTTATTTTTAAGCAAAATAGTCACTTTATTCTTATATTTAATGGTAACTTTATTGTAAGAGGTTTTAAGTTTCCTAATAAATGATTTTACCTATTTGTACAAACTATTTATTTGTACCTCAGGAAGACTGTGGCTCCTAAAATAATTCAACATGTGTCATGATTCTTTTTGGTATAATTATATTTAAAATTATGTTTTAAATTTTTTATTTTTTAATTGAAAGTGTTTATTGAAGGCAGTTTTCATTTTCTCATGCAAAGATGTTGAAATAAACATTCTTGTTGAAGTCTTCTCTTAAAGGTGTTGAGGTGTGGTGACCCCAGACCCCAGACATTGCCCAGTGGTGAGGCAGACCATCCCAGGCCATGCAACTGCCCAGAGTAGCCCTTCCTTATATCCTGGATCTTTCATCCAGTAGGTGCTACTTACAGCTTCTTATGGAGGGGCCAATATTTGGGCAACTGTGCAACCTAGGGGCAGTAAGCTCCAGAAAGGAAGGAAACATGAGGGAATTTCTAGTGTCACTGCTCAGGGTTTTTTTGTTTTTGTTTTTGTTTTTTTCTATGAAAAATGAAGGCTCACAGGACAGAAGTATCCCTTTGATTGGTGCTGGGGTGGGGAAGCAAATTTTCTTCTCCCTATTATTTAAAAGCAGGCAAAATTAGTTAAACTGAATAATCAGAAACAATTTTGGAGGGAAAAAGATCACAACAGGCATTAATCCATGTGGGGAATGTGGACTCCTAATTCAGTTGTCTTTGGGTGTTTACTTACATACACACAAATGTGCATGCTTGGATCAGGGGAAAACAGCAGAAACTTGATGCATTTTGAAAGATGTAGAAGTACTAACCTTTAGAGGTACCGGGCTGTGTATTTGTTAGCTATCTGTATGTGGGTATTTTTTTCAGAACTTGTTTCTGATTTGATAAGTAGTCTATATTCACTGTGGAAAACATAGTATACTTTAATATATTGAAATTAAAGTTCTTTGTTGAGAACTTTTCTGCCTCATGCAAGTGCCTCCAGGTATATAAAGGTCAGTAAGAGAGCTGGACATACAGCAAGTAGTAGCTCAAGTCCAATACCATGTAATTTTTTGTATTGATTATGGAATTTAAAGAAGGAGAAAGGGACTTATTTATTTTTTCATTCTATTTCTTTTCAGTGTTCCAGAATTCATTGTTTATGCACCACATCCAGTGCTTCATGCAATGCATGCCCTCCATAATACCCATCACCAGGCTCACCCAACCCCCCAACTGCCTCCCTTCTAAAACTCTCAGTTTGTTTCTCAGAGTCCACAGTCTCTCATGGTTTGTCTCCCCCTCCAATTTCCCTCAACTCACTTCTCCCCTCCATCTCCCAATGTCCTCTGTGTTATTTTTTATGCTCCAGAAGTAAGAAACTATATGATAATTGATTCTGCTTGACTTATTTCACTCAGCATACTCTTTTCCAGTCCAGTCCATGTTGATACAAAAGTTGGCTATTCATCCTTTCTGATGGAGGCATAATACTCCATAGTGTATATGGACCACATTTTATCCATTCGTCCATTGAAGGGCATCTTGGTTCTTTCCACACTTTAGCGATGTTGGCCATTGCTGCTATGAACATTGGTGTACAGATGGCCCTTCTTTTCACTACATCTGTATCTTCTCGGTATATACCCAGTAGTGCAGTTGTAGGGTCATAGGGCAGCTCTATTTTAATTTTTTTGAGGAATCTTCACACTGTTTCCCAATGTGTCTGCACCAAGAAAGGGACTTCTTATTAATTCTTTGGAACTGGTCAGATCTGATACCTCAAAGATGAATTCTTTCAGACATAAAGTAGTTTATACTGATTCTATTCTTTAGATTCATGTACAAGGAAAAGACTATAAAACTAAAGTCCCATGGATTTGATTAGTGTAGTATTGGATGTTAAAGTACCTAAAATGATGAAGAATGTCTGTACATTCTTTTAGATTTGTTTCAGTTCTAAAATAATACTAAATTAGTTATAATGTATGTGAAAATGTCCTTACTATTAGAATTGCTTATCCTTTCTCAAATTTCTTAGTAGCTTAGTGCTTAGTACTTCCACAGCTGTATGCCATAGCTGTAGCAAGCAGTGACAGGAGCCACCATCCCATCTTGGTCAGGTCACAAGGCAGAATCAGAAAAAAGTCTACCAAAAAATGTCATCTCTAATAATTTCTGGTATTTAATTTTAAAGTTTTAGTTGCTATTCATACAACCAAATATATATCTGAGATATGTATTGAAATTGAACTGTTTAGGGTGGTGGGGTACACTCACTCCCCTAATCATGTATTCTGTTTCCTTCCAGACATCCCCCATTTGAGACCAACACCAATGTATGTACATTACTACAACTTGAGACAATGAAAACATTTATAGTATAAAAATTCCATACATGGCAGTTCACATTGTTTTTATTAAATGGATTATAAATTTCTTTTTGGAAAAAAAAGTATCTAACTCAATCCAAAACTCTCAAAACCGAGTTGATGTACTGCCCAAAATCATACAGGTATGTCATTCCTCTTTTTCTTATATTTTACATAGGTAAAAATACACTAACACATACCAAAGTAATTGACTCATAGGGGTTTTGGTTCCTAAAGGATGCTGGTTCTAGGGATTATGTTTATGGGTGGGCTCTCTCTCTATTGCTGAGGTGTCAGAGGGACTTCTGAGGCAGCACTTGCCATGCTCTGTTGACATTGCCATGACAAGGTGATCTTGGGGGCCAGGAAGATGTTCTGAGAAGATGGTGTTGTATGCAGTCTCCTGGACCCTCTCATTTTCCTTACTTTGCTCAAGAACCAGTGACCTCAAAGTGTAAGACCAGGGGCTTGTGTTGCCTTTGCCAATCCCCAGCACCAGGCAGACCCTCAAGAATCATGTACGTGGGCTGTGGGAAGGACCTATTCAATTGCCAAGTGCCTTTTGGCATCTCAGGGGGAGGAGGGGAATAGCATCTCAGGATTTCAGGGTGCCATGATGGAATGCCTGGAAGAAAAGGCCATCTCCCTCGAAGGCTTTCAGTGAGGACCTCTTTCTGTGTGGGGCCCATGGTGTACCTTCCCTCTCTTGTGATCCTTGGTCATAGAGAAATGGGCTTTCCCAGCAGGTTGAGTTGCTTAGAGACTGCGCTGTGTAGAGAAGGACAGCTTGGGGAGGTTTGAGAGCAGCTGCTTCATGGCAGGGACCTGCTTTTATGCACAAAGCATGGTCCCCTTAGAGCAGGTTCACTGATGCCCTGGAGTTTCCAGAAGCATGACTAAGCCTGAGCTGGAAGAGTTCACACACCTGAGTGGCAGGTAGCATCTTGGTGGAGGAGCACCAAACTGAGGTNATCTCAGGATTTCGAGGTGCCATGATGGAATGCCTGGAAGAAAAGGCCATCTCTCTCGAAGGCTTTCAGTGAAGACCTCTTTCTGTGTGGGGCCCATGGTGTACTTTCCCTCTCTTGTGGTCCTTGGTCATAGAGAAATGGGCTTTCCCAACAGGTTGAGTTGCTTAGAGACTTTGCGCTGTGTAGAGAAGGACAACTTGGGGAGGTTTGAGAGCAGCTGCTTCATGGCAGGGGCCTGCTTTTATGCAAAAAGTGTGGTCCCCTTAGAGCAGGTTCACTGATGCCCTGGAGTTACCAAAAGTGTGACTAGGCCTGAGCTGGAAGAGTTCACACACCTGAGTGGCAGGTAGCATCTTGGTGGAGGAGAACCAAACTGAGGTCCAGAGCATGTGTCCTCATTGATTAAGAACTGATTATAGAGCTGGAGAAACTTATTGTCAAGAAGTCTGAGGGGGATACAGTTACAGTAAAAAGCAGCAAAATACTTACTGAGGATTTTGAAAGGGAGCTTTTGGGTGCTGGGTCAGTAAAATGTCAGTAAAATGTCTGCCAGAGATCAAGCCATGTGTTGGGGGTGTCCCTGCTCAGTGGGGAGTCTGCTTCTCCCTCCCCCTTTCCCTCTGCCACTCCCCCTGCTTGTGCTCACTTTCTCTCTCTCTCTCTGTGTCAAATTTTACAAATCTTTTAAAACATAAAAATACAAGAAAGATTTAAAACTTAAATTCACTAGTTGTAACATGTAATAGGAACACTGTAAACAGTAATGATCACTGCTGAGAACAAAATTGATTTTTTTAAAAGATTTTATTTATTTGACAGAGAGAGATCCCAAGTAGGCAGAGAGGCAAGCAGAGAGAGAGAGAGGAGGAAGCAGGCTCTCCGCCGAGCAGCGAGCCCAATGCAGGACTTGATCCCAGGACCCTGAGATCATGACCTGAGCTGAAGGCAGTGGCTTAACCCACTGAGCCACCCAGGTGCCTCACAAAATTGATTTTCCAAAGGAATATCCCAGAACACTGAGGAAAATTTCAAAGAGATGGAAATGAGAAAGGAATAAATAAGATCTGAGGTCAGGTCCAAATCTACCTTGCAATTATCCTGAGGACAAAAAGAGAAAATATCAGAAGTTATAACTGAACTAATGCAGAATTTACTTGAGCTGAAAAACAGTCATGCCTTCAGTTCATAAAGCTTTCAAGTCCCAGGGAGAATTAGCTGAACAGACATAAACCAAAACAGACATAAACCTATTTGACTTTCAGGGACTAAGAAAAAATTATCAGAGTTCCAAACAGAAACCACCAGTTCCTTCTAGAAAATGAGACAGAGTGTCATTGAATATTGACTCTAAGCTCTATCCCTCAGAGCTGAAAGAACTGTCTCTCTTTCTTAGAACCCTTGCTTCCTATCACATATGTAAACAGATGTCAGATTGATTAATATTCTAAATTGATTTAAGTTCTAACTCTACAAACAAAATAATAAAGAATTTGGAGACAATCTAGGGGCATGTAAAAATTTGGGAAGTGGTAGACTACCTTAGGTAGAGATAAGACCCACAGACCATAGAAGAAATGACATGCCACTTTATTTTAAAAATTTGAAAAAGATTTGTATATCAAAAGATAGAGTAAAGCCACATGTGGGCAACAGGCTATGAAAAGCATCTGTAACATCAGCTGTTCAAGGAGTTCATGTCTCTGAAGTGCCTACAAATTGAGAAGAAGACAAACAGTCCAATTGAAAACCAGACCAAATGAGAGGAAGGAGAAGTTCATGGAAAAGGAAATAGAAATGACCCTGGATTTCACGTTGAGCCAGGGAACACCATTAGTTCTGGACCATGTTGAGACACCTTTATTCACTCATCCTGTAGACAAAAACTAAAAATCATCAGGTAGACAAAAATTTGCATGAAATCATATATAAGAAACTCAGTCCCACTCTTAGATAAATTTTACAGAGTATCTTGTGTGAATGTTAAGTCAATTCAAAAACAATCTATTTAGAGACTCTGACTGTTCCCTACTTGGTTACAAATTTTCAGGGAATCATCACTGTATTTATTGAGATTAAGTTCCTCATTCTTGAAAAATACATTTGAATGATGAAAAATAGCAAGAATAGCAGAATAACCACAAATTCAAGGTTCTAGATTTTTCCCCCCTTAGTTGGAAAGGAAACTTTTCACACATGTGTGTCATCTACTTTTATTATCTGGCTTTCTTAGTTTCCGTAAAGTCTGACCTCCTGAATCAGTTTGGATGGTTGTCTCATCCTAACTCAAACTGTCTTAAAGATAAATTAAAAACAAAAACAAAAACAAAAAAACTTCAATCTCGTGAAGAAGCAGCTCATGGCAGGGCTTGCAGAGAATGTGTTTTATTCACATGATTCTCTCCATTTTTCCCTACTCTGCCCTTTCCCTCTGGCCAGTTTGTCTTCCACTCCCTGCTGACTGTGTGATGGCTGCCAGCAGGGGGGGCACTGCCTTCCTTGTTCACATTCAGAGACAATCCAGATATTTCTGTAAAGCCCTTCCCGTTTGTGTGAGTGCACTCCCTGCTGACTGTGTGATGGCTGCCAGCAGTGGGGGCACTGCCTTCCTTGTTCACATTCAGAGACAATCCAGATATTTCTGTAAAGCCCTTCCCGTTTGTGTGAGTGGGACAACCTAGGTTACCATCTCTCATAGAACAGTAACAAGGCACTGACTGTCGTACAGCTGGCTGTATGAATGGCCCAGGAGGAACATGACTGGCTTCCATGACAGAACCCTTCCCTGGTAGTTTGGATGGGGCCAGCTTCCTGTGAGTCACCTGGGCTGCAGTGGAGGAGGCACACGGAGCACTGGGGTTCAGAGGGGGAGGGGGGAAGGGTGCTGGCAGTCAACTATCCAGGCCCAGTACTACCACACCCTGCAGACAGTCCTACCTAGAAATGGTCACTGCCATTGTACAGACTCAATATGTCTCACAGTAAGTTCTTCTAGTCATTTCTTAGTGCCACTGTAGCAAATGACAAATTTTCAGTGGCTTGAAACAACACAAATTGATTATCTTGCAGTTCTGGAAGTCAGAAGTTCAAAAATCAGTCTCAGTGTGGTAAAATCAGGGTGTTAACAGGCCTGTGTTCCTTCTGGAGGCTCCAGAGGAGAATCCATTTTCTTGCCTTGTCCTGCTTCTAAAGCTGCCTGCATTCCCTGGCTTGTGGCCCTTCATTGCACCACCTTTTATCCCTCTGTTTCCAACTTCACATTGCCTTCTGATTCTGATCCTCCTGTCACCTTATGGATCCTCATGATTACATTGGGACCACCAGGTAATCCAGGATAATCTCTCCCCCTCACACCTTAATTTAATCATGCTTGCTAAATCCTATTTGCCAGGTAAGGTAAAATACTCAGAGCTTCTGGGGCTTAGGGTATGGGCATCTTTGGGGCAGTCACTATTCAGCTGATCAATTGCCTCCTGTACTTCCTTTTATGCCTCACACCTCATCTCACATGTGTCTTCTGTGTTCCTCTCTTCATCTGCATTGCAAATGAGAAATGCAGCAATTTAAACCATTGAATATTAGATTTTGGAGATAGTTGCGGGAATAAAAGTACATATAATTTTATTTGTGTCCTACAAGTTTTTGTTTGGAATTTTAAATTTTATCTAATTGTCCCTAGGTAAAGTAAATATGACTCAATCAGTTGATCTGAAATCTCTTTTCAAAGAGTATACCGCTGTTGTAAAGGCCCTTCAAAACAGTATTTTGAGTGCTGTTTCCAAATGAAGTTTACACTTTTACCCTTACCACTGTATTGAAGGTCATGTTTGAGGGTTTTGTGTGTGTGTGCTTTTTTCCAAAGTGAACTTGCTTCTTTATCAGTATTTTTCACCAGGGAGGAGAGGAATTAGTGTATCTTCTAGATTAAGTTTTCTTTGCACTTGAAGAATCTGTTAGGACTAATATTCATGGGAGAAGGAAAAGACAGTAGCTCTTACACCCCGCATACTATGTTGACAACAACAGCATAAGCCTGACCAAAGCTGTACATCTTGGTGCATCATTTCAGCTGAAACGTGTTCAGTGAAGTATGATGTATTCCTTAGTAATTCATTTTTGTGTGAGATAAAAGTACATCAACAGAAATTAGGGAAAGCAGAGTGGTAATTTTAAAATTTCAGCAGTGACTGTTTTTTACCAGTTCTATAAGCACATTAATTGATATTAAAACCCACAAAAGCTCATTTGGGAATGAAAAACAAAGTTTGAGGTGGTATTGATTTTTTGAATGATATTTGTATTTATGTGTATGATTACCCTTAGTTACACTTTGAGTCCGAATGTGCCCTTCAACAGTAATCCATGGGCTGTGGGTTTCCTAAAGTTGTATGTCATGGGGTGAACAGTTAGAAAAAGTGAATCCCACAAATTGACAACCCTATGGGGGTTTATATATTACACAAACACATTTGTTTGTTGACTATCACTCCAGTACTTTCTGTGTCCTAGAGCTCTACCCACGTGGTGCAGGCTGCCCCCATCTGTGCTGGAGAATCCTGACGGGGCATTCAGTGGCCTCAGGCATCCCCACAGAGCTGCAGTTGCATCCTCTCATTTCCCACCTAGTTTGTGGGCGTTCCCCTTTAGTTTGACCCTGACAGTGGACAGGTCTCAGTATGAGCTGTCTGTGTGAAGAAATGAGATGTCGGCGGGGAGGGGCGGTTGTTGATGGGAAGTTTTAAGTGTCAGGTTGTATCTTGCAATTTCCTGAACCCTGGCAGTGCAGGCCTGGGCCAAGCTGATATGTCTGCTTCACCGACCAAATCTTCCTCATGTGCCCAAGAAATGAAACCATTTTTGCATTTGCCACCAGAATCAACTAATACTAAATAATAGTTGAGAATTCCAGCTTGATTATAGTGAGTGGAAAATGGACCTCTCTCTGTGGTTAATTCTTACATATGATTTTACTGTTCGTCTTCATAAAAGGGACAAGAAATGAGGAAACTTGGATTATCAATTTGTTTTCACTCTCATCACTCACTGCAGTTATAATCGTTTGTCAAAATACCAAGATGTTTTTGGAAAGTAGTTTTTTTGTGGAGGAAGTAGGGACTAAGACTAAGGAAAGCATTGTTCTATCAAGAGAAGTCGTTTTCAATTTATGGTATGATGGGAAATCCATCTCGTATGTCCTATTTGGATAACAGAGCTCATTTTTAATTTTTTTAAACTTACTTTGATTTTTTAATTGAAGTATAGTTGACCCACAATGTTGCATTAGTTTCAGATATAAAACATAGGATTTGGCAAGTCTGTATGTTATGCTGTGCTCGCCGTACTGTACCACCAACTGTATTCCCTATGCTGTGCCTTTCATCCTGCAACTTACTAATTTTGTAACTGGAAGCCCGTTATCTCCCACTGTACTTCACGCATTTTGCCTGTCCACCCGCTGCCTCCTCTTTGGAAACGATCAATTTGTTCTCTGTGTTTATGGTTCCCTTTCTGGTTTTTTGTGTGTTTAGAGCACTTTTTAAAATAACTTGGTGCCTTTAAACATATTCCTTGATTTACATTATTTTGGATACATATTTGCCATGTTACCCAATGAGTTATGTAATGACTTCAAAATTTGGTGCTTAAAACAACCCTTTTGTCATATTACGTATGTTTTGGGGGTCAGAAATTAGGGCAGGATCTCGTGGGGCAATTTTTATGCTTAATACGTCATTAACTGAGGTCAGTGGGTGGTGGCCTTCAGCAGGCGGCTGCTTGGTCTAGAGGATTCAGGATGACTTTATGCACATGCCTGTTACTTTGATGGGTACAGTTGGGAGATGAGGCTCAGCTAGCCCTGCACTTCCATGCAGTCTTTGTAACAAGGTTGTTGGACTTCTTTCCTTTCCACTCAGAGCTCCAATAGCAAATGTTCCAAGAGAGGGGTTCCTTTTGGACCCGGGCCTGAAACGGACACAGGTTTCTTCCACTCTCTTCCACTGGTTAACACAGTCACAGAGCCTATGTGAATCAAAGGGAAGGGGGAGTCATAGAATTTGTGATCATTTTTTAACGTGCTACTTATGTTCATATGTGCATTTTTCCCCATTTCTCTGACCTATGGAAAAATGGAAGTTATTGATCAAAGAGTCACAGGTTATCAAGCTGTACGAGAGACATTAGACTTAATCCAACCTCCATACTTTATAGATTAAAGAATATATATGTAGGTGCACATGTACATCTCCTATCAGTTACTATATATACACTTGTATATCACTAAAAATGAGTAAAATTTTATTTTTCTGTGGAAAATAGTTGATGCATAAATAGGATAAAATAATTTCTACAGGACAGCTCATCTCACAGTATGACAGTACCTTTGATACGCCACACAAACTTAATAGCTAAGGCATGAAGAGGAAAATATTAGAATCTTCCATTACTTTTCCTTAGAGATTGGTAATTGGATATTTGCTTTCAAACCATCCTTAGTAGTTCCTGAAATTACTACTTTGTATTACTCTTATCATTTGTTGTACAAATATGCACAGTGGGTAGAATTTTAGTGGTATTTGAGTTATACATTTTTGACACTTGAAAAATAGTGGAATTTACAAAACTGAAGCAAAATTGTACATGTATTATATTTGGAAGAAACTAATTCTTTGGGAAGATAAGTGCAAAAATCTACAGTAAACATGTGAGCATGAATTATTTCTTTGTGCTCTAAAAGCCTTCTAAATATTTAAAGTTTTATAAATATTTCAGTTAAGTTCAATCTGAGATTCTGAATATAAAACTCAGATCACAATTCTTCTCATGAAATACCCTCTAAAGATTTTGACACTCTTCCATCAGATGTCACTTAGTCCATGAACCACATGATGCTTTCCAATATTGTGGCTGCAAAAATACACTGAACTTTCAGATATCTGTGACCACAGAGTGAGTGCTGAATTTAGAAACCAAAGGTGATCATAGTATAAATTCTTTGACACAATCTGTTCTATGATTTTGTAGGTATAAGTTAAAGGGTTTTGGTTGAGAAAATTTCACAGCCTCCATCCGTGCAATAATATAGTCCTGTCCTGTTAAAATAACTGAGTTGGAGAAGGTGAATTGGGGAATTCATAAGTACAGGTCCTGGAGCCCCTTGTGCTTTGAGCAGTGCTGGTGTCTAGCTTGCCTTCAAGTTGATGGGAACCAGAGTTTTTTAAAATAAATCAAGTCTTCCATTTCACCAGGTGGTTCTTGAGTTCACCAGGTTCTTGAGTGCCAAAGAGGCCCACTCAGAAGTGGTATGCCTTTCTTCCAGACTATTGGTGGTGGCACATACCAAGAGAGGGTATGGGAGCTGGATGGCAGTGGTCCCTCAGTACAGGACAAAAACCATTCCACCACCTTCTGTGACCAAAGACTCAGCAACCCCAGCCTTTGTAGCATTGAAGAAGAGCATGGCACTGTGTATAAAATGGTGCAGTGGATTCTCTTATCAACACCCAGTTATGTCAACTTTGTGAACAAAGTCTATCATCAGGTTAGTGTGTGTGTATGTGTGTGTGTGTGTGTGTCTGTGTGTATTGTGAGTTCATGAAACTGAAGAGAGTTTTGTTGTTTTTGTTTTTATGTTCGGTTAGCCACTGTATAGTACACTGTTAAGGACTGAGGCAGAGTTGCCACATATATGAAATGCGCCAGAAGTGATAGAACATAAAGGGGCAGGCTCTGGTCCCTCGGGTGGAGGAGGGAAGCTCCCTGTGTGCAGTCATGTCCATGGGTCACCCACCCATCGGCCTTGGAGCCTGAGCACCCTCAGCCTGGATTAGGCATCTGATGTGTCCTTAAGGACAGGGTAGACAGACAAACCCATGGTTTCAGCAATCATGTGAGAATGGGCATCTGAAAGGAGAGAGGGACCACAGGGAAAAACATTTGGAGGAGAAGATGCCCCCTTGGGAGCACAACCTGGAACTGTCCCCTGGAGCTGGGATGATATGCTGGGATGATCCTTCCCTTGCCTCTATTTGCTCCTGGGTTATCCTGTCTTGGGTTCCCTCAGAGAAAAAGAATGGAATGAAATCCAGGCTCTCCAACCAGGCTCAGGCCACATTCACAGCTTCCTGCTCTCCAGCTCTGACTCGTGACCCCTACCTAGGACATGAATCTTGCATGTGTGAACAGTGTTTGGGTAAACATCCTCCCTCTGTTCTCTAGGAGCTGTTCAAGAAGGTGCTGTTCCATCAATACCTTGGCTCCTTTTGGTCCAAGAGGAGTAAGTATGGGCATGAGCACTGGCACCCACAGCCTGGGCCACCATCACCCAGTTCAGTGCTGTGGCCAGCTGCATCATTACCATGTGTCTTGGCAACCCAAGCATGACAGCCTGGGACAGGGCCATGGTGGTGGAGTACTGGATTAAGGTGGCCAAGATATGCTATGGGAGGCCCAGCTGAGTTGTTTTCATGATCCTAAGAAACTGCTTTTCTATCTTTAAAAATGTCTGTCATTAGAGAGAGTTGTGTGGCAGGGTGCCAACCTGGAGCCAATTCATCTGCCCCATGTCTACCTTTCTCTTGACCCCAGGGCCTGACCTTGACACCAGTCCCATTGTCTGTGTCTGAGTGTCCCTCCTGTGTCCTGGCCTATGCACAGCCTGAAGAAGGGTGGGTGGAAGGTGCTAGTCCTGACCAGGGGCTCTTTCTGGGGGACATTGGTTGTCTACTTTTCAGGGGAATGAAATCAGCCAGCACAAAAAGAATAAGGTGAGCATATGTGGAACTTCCTATAGGGAAGGGGAGGCAGTGGGTATCAGAGATGTCCCTGGGAAGAACAATCCTTGGTTCCAACCCCTCTCCTCCTTCTCACATTTCCTGGGATAGGTTGCTAAGAAAGGAGTGGAAGACCCATCTAGTCAGTCAGTAGGGATCCAGGAAAGGCATCAAGGAGGACTTCCCAGAGGAGGGACTAATTCTACTTGCCTCTGAGAACAGGTTGGGACTGGATGAATTTGCAGGCAGGAGGGTGGGCATGTGTGCCAAGACCCAGGACCAGTCCCCTGTCCCGCTGCTCAGCCCTCACCTGGCCCTGCAACTTTGCCACTCAGGCTCTGTCTGCATCTCTGCTTCTCTCTCGGCCCAGCAATACCAAGTCCTCATGGACATCATACTACTCTAGGCGGCAGAAGAGAATTACTGCCTAGAGCCCTAGCAACCATTCGCAGCCTTTTTTCAATGTGGAAAGTACAGGATGATTTCTTTTCTTCCCTCAAGCAATGAAATGAGATAGCCTGTACATGATGTAATTCTCAGGGCACAGTGCCATTTTTATTTCAGCTCTAAAGAGGTTTTCTTTTTTTTTTTTTTTAAGATTTTATTTATTTATTTGTCAGAGAGAGAGAGAGAGAGAGAACACAGGCAGACAGAGTGGTAGAGGGAGAAGCAGGCTCCATGCGGAGCAAGGAGCCCGACGTGGGACTCGATTCCAGGACCCTGGGATCATGACCTGAGCCGAAGGCAGCCACTTAACCAACTGAGCCACCCAGGCGTCCCCTAAAGAGGTTTTCAAACATGCTTTCACCAGTTCCTGTCTTCTTGCCTTTCTAGTCAATTGGCAACACTCTTGATAGGGTGGCAAACACTTTTTTTTCCCCCCAAGCTGAGTCACCTCAAACAGGTAACATCTGTACTTGCCACAGGAGTTACTACACAGGAGTGTGCACCCTCCATCATCTACAAGGGCCTCACTACACGTTTTCCAGGCAGGTGGCATGGACACTGGTGGCTGATGCTTTTATCATTCATGACATCAATCTCTTTTGTTCACTTGTGGGATAACTATAGTCAGAGTCTGCATCTCACTCATGGAGGTACTATAGCTTTCCAGCTTACCAGCAAACAGGCCCCTCCCCTCTCTCCCATAGAAGAACCTGCAGAACTAAGTGACCATGAAATGGGAAAACACAAGAAGTATACAAAGTTCCTACGTGAATTCAGCTCAGCATGGCAATTTCAGACTGGTCCCACTTTGGGTTTGATCCCAATGTCCTTGAGTCATTCTATCCTTCTTGGCAATTGACTCCAGACAGTGGCTCACCATGATAGAGGGATTAGAAGTTCTTTGGAGACAGGTGTGAGCACACCACTTTCATCACCCTTTGTCGTGGAAGACTGTGTCCCTCATTTGATTAAGATACTCTTCAAACATTAGTGGAGCAGAATACAAAAAAAGGCTCACTTTGAAGAAGAGCTGAGCTTGGGGACATGTCCAGTCATATATCTCACTGCTCCCATCATCCACACAGGTGGTACCCAAAATGGGCAGGGTACCATTTCCAGTACATGTCTCCTGCTGGCCCACCATACCTATTCCTATAACCATGCCATTGCATTAGTTAGAATCCCAGTATAGGCCAGTGAACCTCTTTCATCTCTGAAGTTGGAGCTGAGCAATAATCATCTTCATCAGCTTCACAAAATAGGATTTGACAATGATTTAATGGTTAGAACCTGCAAGGCACAGGATGGAAAAGAAAAATAAATTCACACACTGGACATTCAGAATACTTAAAATCTTTGTGACTTTAAAGACATTATCTATCAAGGGAAAGCACAGTCTTCAGGATGGGAGAACGTATTTGTAAACAATGTATCTGGCAGGGGCTCAAATCTGCAATATCTAGAGATCCCAGAAACTCAACAACAAAAGACAAACTAAATGTAACATGTGAATGTGCACATGGGGAAGAGACGTAACCTCAAAGCTATGCACGTGGAAAGAAATTTGAAAAGATACTTCCCATCACTAATTTTTTAAGAAATACAGATTATAAGAAGGAATGAGGTACCACTTTGTATCCCTGAGGAAGACTTGCCCCAGAAAAAGAAAAAAAAAAAAGACTTAGAAGGAAAGAAAATATCAAGTACTGGCAAAGAAGAGAGACAATGGAATGTTGTTCATCATGTGTGGTAGGAATGTTTAATGGCATCATTGTGAAACCAGTATGGCAGTTCTTCAAAAAAATCAATATTAGAATTACCATGTATTCTAGTAATTCCATTTCTGGGGTCGACATCCAAATGGGCAGCATGGACTTGAAGACATATCTGAACACACCTTTTCATGGCAGTATTATTCATAAAAGCTAACCCATGAACGCAATCCAAGTATCTGTCCAGGGAAGAGCAGATGTTGCATATACACGTGTTGGGATAGTATTCATTCTGTAAAGAAGAAAAAAAAACATTGACATGTACCACAACATGGACAAACATTGAGGATCTATGCTAAGTGAAATGAGTATTCATAAAAATACAAACTTTGACTCCACTCTTAGGACCTACCTAAAGTAGATTCCTAAGGACAGAAAGTAGAATGGTGTTTGCCATGAGCTGCAAGGTGGTACTCATGGGAAGATTCTCACTCATGCTAGAGAGTTTTAGTTTTACAAGATATAGTGAAATGGGAAGATGGGCTACAGGGGGGTTGTACAAAGATAATAATGCATTTAAAACATTTAGAACTTCATGGACTGCATGACCTAAAAATAAGTTACACTGAAAAGCTGCAAAGATGGAGAAATGAACACAGGACCATTTCATCTGGCCATTTATACCCTTCCAGGTAGGCTCTATCTCAGGCATTTTACTCCAGCCATTTTCCTTGAGATAACTTGGAGCAAACATAATGTTGTCCTTCTGTGTCTACTTCAAGGTTTAAAATCAGAATTGCCCCAAACAGGAAAATGTTATTTGAGAAGGTAATTTTCAGAGTTAATTTATTGAGATACATTTTCCCTGAAAATTTTTTGAAACGCAACCCAAATTGAACATTCTACTTCATCTACTTGAGTTTTAATTTACTGATTTTTCAACTTAGAATCCATTATTCATGCAGGTGGCTTGGATGGTTTTATGCCTATCATAATCTACTGACTTAAGGTTCTGCTGTTTTCAGTTTTGTTTACATGTCACTCCTTTACCAAGTCAACTTTCCTGAGGTCCATTAAGAATAGTAAAATATTTCTGGCCCCAGTTTTATTGATATAATTGATATAGAGAACTGTGTACTTTTTGGGTATACAACATAATGATTTCACTTTCACAGGACGTAAAATGATTACCAGAATAAGTTTAGTTCACTGTCATCATCTCTCAGAGGTACAAAAAGAAAAGAAAGAGAAAAGAAAGGGAAGGTTCTTTGTGTGATGAGAACTCTTGAATTGGCTCTCTTAACACCTCTGAAATACACCATAGAGCATTATGAAGTGTAGTCATCACTTTATAAACTACGTCCCTCTTACTTATTGATCTTAAAACTGGAAGTTTGTACCTTTTCACTGTTCACTCAATCCTTGCTCCATCCTCCAACCTCTGCTTTTGGTTCCTTTAAGCTGGTGTCTTTTTCTAGTTAGTTTTTCTCCTTTTCTTTGTTTCTGATTCTGCATGGAAGGGAAAAATATCTATCTATCCATGTATCAAGTATCTATCTATGTAGTATCTATCTCTATCTCTATACCTGCATATAGATAGTATTTACTTTCCTCTGCTTCACTCATCTCACTTGGCACAACGCTTGAGTAGTAAATTACTGTTGTCAAACAGAGCAGGATTTCCTTTCCTTATGGCTGATTCCTATCCCAATATATAGATAAACACTTCTTTATCCAGTCACCACTAAAGGGCACTGATGTTTTTGGTGTCTTGGATCTTGAAAATAATGCTTGTTGAACATGGAGGTGGGTTCCTGGAGTTCTTCGTTTTCATATTCCTTGGTTTTCTATGGGTATGTTCCCAGACATGGAACTGTAAGATCCTATGGTAGATCTATTTTTATCTTTTTCCAGGAATCTCCATACTGTTTTGCATAGTGACTTTCCCAATGTGCATTCCACCAGTGGTGTCTAAGAATTCCCTTTTCTCCATATCCAGCCTTTGTTACTTCTTGCCTTTCTTAGGATAGCTTTTCCAGTTGATGTGATGGGATATCCATTATGCTCTTGGTTGCATTTTCCTGGTGGTTAGTCATGTTGAGGACCTTTTGTCCTACCTGTTCCTCATGTGTTTATGTCCTCTGGGAAAATGCAAGAGCACTGGACACTGTGTTTGGGGCCCAGCGACTAGTCTCCATGAGACCTTGAGGGTTGTCCCAGGCACATATAGGGGTGAGTGCAGTAGCACTCTTCTGGCTGAGGTGAGGTTGCTGGAATAATAAAGAGCACACTGAAAGAGTGCACAGAAAAGGAGGAAAGGGAGGTTTCTGATATCTTTTCCTCTGCCCTTGGAGCCTGGAGATTGTACTCCTTTGGTCCTGTGACTCTGGAAAGCCAGTGACTTGAGGATCCCCTTGCCAAAACAAAACAAAACAAACAAAGAAAAACAGCATATCTTTCCTGGACTTTCTGCTGGCCTTGGGCTGTCCCAGGACAGCTGGAGAACAGGATGCAGGGCACACCCTGTCCTCAGTACCTAGGCAGTACTTCTGGAGGAACTGGAGCAGGAACAGTCAGGCTGGGGCCATTGTGATTGTCCCCCTGTTCAGAAACAGCTTGAAACTTGGAGTAGCACTCCTCCCCACAGTCTAGGTGCTTAATAGGGAAGGTGGGCTCCAAGACCATCCCAATTATTCATTCACTAACTCTACACTAAAGCACTCCCCTGTGGCCAGGTACCTTGGTGGGCCCATGCATGGCACTGGAGATACCTAGGGCTCCTCCCCTTTAGGAGCCCACAGTCTAGAGATGGATCAATGCACAAAACAATGCCATGCAAAATAAAAGAGCAAGTGTTCCATGTGACAAACAAAATGTGCTCCGAAGGAAGGCTGCAAAGTCATTGGATGGGAAGGCCTGAAAGGCCTCACTGAGGGTGACAGTGCTGAGGACAGAATGAAAAAAAAAAAAAGGAGCTATTCCTCCACAATCTGGGTGCATTGTGTCAAGAAGAAGGGACCTCTGCTGCAGAGCCTCAATACCAGAAGCTGGTTTGGCCAGAGGGGATGAAAAAGGCATCCAGTGTGGCTGGAGAGAAACTGGGAGGAGAGCAGAGGGGAGGGTGGAAGTTAGGAATTGAGAGATGCCGGTGAGATTGAGGAGCCAGGGGAACCATCTGGCTCTGTTGCTGGGAATGTAAACTGGTACAGCACTTTGAAGAATAATGTGGAATTTCCTCAAACAGTTGAAAATAGAGCTACCCTGTGAACCAGCAATGCACTACCGGTTTTTACCTCAAATATACAAATGTAGTGATCCCAAGGGGCACGTGAACGAAATGATCATAACAGAAATGTCCACAGTAATCAAAGTATCAATGGAGCCTAGATGAGCATCAACTGATGAGATGAATGGATAATGATGTGGTATATATGCTAATTGAATACTGTGCAGCTATCAACTGCCCTCCCCCCCAAAGAAAAAAAAAATCTTGCCAGTGCAGCAATGTGGATGGAACTTGAGCATGTTATGCTACACGAAATATGTCAATCAGAAAAAGAAAATCATCATCTCACTTATATGAGTAATTTGAGAAACAAGACAGAGGATCATAGGGGAAGGGAGGGAAAAAGCAAACAGTTTTAAACCAGAGAGGGAGACAAACCATAAGGGACTCTTAATCTTAGGAAACAAACTGAGG
>NW_019154357.1:56128-57307 GCF_002288905.1 Enhydra lutris kenyoni | reverse complement strand
GGTGACTGAGTGATGGACATTGGAAAGGGTATGTGCCATGGTGAGTGTTGTGAATTATTTAAGACTGATGAATCACAGACCTTGTACTCCTGAAAGAAATAATACATTCTAAAAAACAAAATAACAAATGAAAATATGTACTTAAGAAAAAGATATAATTTTTGAAAAATAAAACTGACCTTCTGAAACAAAACAAAGTCATGGGAAAGACAGATATCTTTAAGATAAAAGTATTTTAAGTATGAACCTCTTTAAAACTCTTAAAAGAGTCAAAATTGTTGCTATTAAAGTAACATATATGCCCACAGCAGCTTAGGTGTAAATATCTCCTCATTCATAAAATAAATGATCTAATCTCTGAAGTTAAAAATGAAACTACTGCTCACAAAACATTTTGACATAAACATTCTGCAAATACTCAAAACATCATGTTTCTTTTCCTGTGCTGACAATCACATTTAAAGTTTCAGTCCTCTAGCAGCATCTTTAGTCACTATCAAGGAGAAGGAATCAAAGGTTACGCAGAAGTACACCAGTCAAATGCAAAAACTCTGTGCTACAGCCCACTTCAATGAGTACAGTCTCTCTCATGAGGATGGAAACATAGTACCTATCATTCCGTAAATGTGATCAGGTCTCAGTATGGAGATGGCTTGGCAAAACCCAACTAAATATCAGATGTAGGCTCTCAATGGGATCCTAACGTGAAAGAAGGAAGCAATCTTTAAAAAGAAAAATGGACTGGAAGTTACACAAGAGGACCCTCCCTTCCAAATTTTTCTGGGAAAAAAAAAAACAAACTACTTAGATCTCCTGATGACAAGTTTAAGGCAATAATTAAAATTTGGACATCAAACCATATTTTCCCCCACCACTGTACTTCAAAGAGATGTTCCACCAAAAAACAGAGCCAGTCTCAGAAAATTCTTATAGGTCATCCTGATGTAGATACATGGATGCATGTTAGTCAAATGCATACAATTTTGTAACTGCTGTGCCATTTAGAATACTGGGGCTTAGTGGAAACTCACCATTGTTAAGACTACCTGATAACACTAAAGAACTGGTGGCTTTTGATTGAGTAAGGGAAGTTAAAGTGCCCTCCTCCCTCTCCTTCTCCCCTCACCAAAGTGTATCAATTAACTTTTGGTCTAGAGCCAGCCCTCACTGGGCTAAAGC
>NW_019154357.1:54119-55738 GCF_002288905.1 Enhydra lutris kenyoni | reverse complement strand
TGCCTATATCCACTCATTTCTACACACAGAGAGAGATAATACTCCCATAAAGGATAGACTTAACAAACAGACATGCAGAATGTCTGATCCGTATCTGCCCATAGTCCCTGACTTTTCTTTTTAAAATTAACCTAATAATTTGTTAGAGCATCAGTGGAAAATAAACACACACATATTTGATCTATCCCATCTTGTTGCATTCAGATACTCCTGTATGTGTAAAGTAGCACAGCTTGGCAGTTACAAGCCAGAGTCAGAAGTCAGACTGCTAGGGTTCAAATCTAGGTTCTGGACTTACCGTATAACCTGAGTCAGTTCCTTAATCTCACCTTGCCAGAGCCTTCTCATCTGTAAAATGAGATACTAACAGTGCCTACCCTAGTGGATTGTTAAGGAAGTTTAAATGAATTCATGTATACAAGTGAATAGTGTCTGGTACATGAAAAGTACATTTTCCCCACAAGATATGACAGCAGCTATTTTCTAAGACACACTTTTATTTTTTTTTAATTCTTTTTTTGTTTCTCTTTGATTTTTAGGAGGCTCTGTGCTGAGCACAGAGACCAACTCAGGGCCCCATTTCACAACCCTGAGAAGAAGACCTGAGCCTAGATCAAGAGCTGGGCGCTTAACTGACTGAGCTACCCAGGTGCCCACTGAGGCACTCTTTTTAAATAAGAACAACACTAGAAAGAAAATTTGTGTAGTAGGGCACATAGCATAGTGTTTCAACATGAAAATCACTGATCAATACCTGAGAACTTTGCATGGCCACTTTAGATATTTCTTAAGACCCTAAGTTCACTACTCTAACTACCACTATGAAATCCTATTCCTTTTCCTTTTTCCTTTCCTTTTTCATTTTAACTTCAAAAAGTTTCTCTCTATGTATCACCCCTGCCTGGACTTGTAAATGCCCCACCCACACTATGGTTATACCCAGCCCTACCTCTTTCAGGTGCCTCTTCAACCCTACTGGTTGCCACTGTATTTACTGATTCCTGTGAAGAGAAAATGAATAAATGAGCAAATGAAATCTAGTTGGACTAGATTCTACAAACTACATTCAATTAGTTGGACTGATTCTATGAACTTCTAACTTCTGTGGGCTTTTATTATATTATATAATTATTCTTTGAATATATTTTGAGGAGGGCTGGGTCTAGGGAAAGAAGAGTGAGGGGTCTGCACAAGATTTAAGGAGGCACAAAAAACTCAGTAATTAAAAATAACTAACATTTTAATACAATATCTTCTAAAAGCTAAAATTAATGCAAAATAAATCCATGATGAACATTATTAAAGTTTTAAATAAGTACCAGTGTTCAGCAGGTACTGGTTATTGGAGCCTAAGGTAGAAAGAAAAATGTGTACCACTCTAGATATGTTTTTCTGGATTCGGAATAGTTAATTTTTTTTTCTAGAACATTTAAGTGTTGAAAAGATATTGAAAAAACAAAATCTCAATATCGAGCCATCAAAAAGTATTACAACTCACTGTGTGCTTAAATATTTTGTTTATAACACAGAATGCATTATAATTTTACTTTCCTGGCTTTAATGGAACAAATTCAACATTTTTGAAATCTTCTTTGCTTATCTCATTTTCAATTGTGAGA
>NW_019154357.1:52782-54007 GCF_002288905.1 Enhydra lutris kenyoni | reverse complement strand
GGATTCCACCTTGGTTTTAATTTTTAAAAAGCTCTCTCTGAATCATGTCTCAAGCCAACTAATAAGCAAAGGCAGTATACCACACCAGGAAAGGGACAAAAACACAGGAAAACAGCCTTTGGTGTGCGCTGGCCTGCAAGGTGTGCCGAAAGTTGCCAGGGAAGCAGGAACACAGACCTTTCTGGCATTGCAGTATCGGTAGTCCTCAGGAGCACCAGTCCTGTGGACAAATCTGAAATTAACCTCAAAACGAATCAAGGACTTAATGTGAAACATTTTAGCTAAAGAAGAAAACATAGATTTTTGTGATCTTGGGTTAGGCAAAAATTCTTTAGGACAACAAAAGTACAATCCGTAGTAGAAAAATGTATAAACTGGACTCTATGAAAGTTAAGAACTGAGTCTGGGGTTTCAATAAGCCGGGGCATGTCTGGCGTGTGTGAGGGTTTTTTGGTTTTTTTTTTGTTTTGTTTTTTTAATTGGGGATTGAGGAAGCGATTTTCAGAGGGTGTTGTGCCGTGACGTGGATTTTAGATAACCTCCTTGCCCTCTTTCCTTTCTCTGTCCATTTTGTTTGTCCAGAATTATGTCCCAACAGTGTTTGAGAATTAGACGGCCAGTTTTGAAACTGACACACAAAGACTAGAGTGGAGTCTGTGGGACACTTCTGGTAAGAGAGTCATGGGACCATTGTGGTGCTTGGGGCAGGTTTCCAGCAGCATGGGTTGGGGCAGGGGCTGCGTGGCATGCCTCAAGCACCCAACAGCACACCACCAGCGCACTCTATGCCCCTGGTTTAACTTAACCTCTTCAGAGGGGTCACTGCTCGGTGAACGTTTTGTCGCTTCTGCATGGGGTGGGGGACGAAGATGGTTAGCGGAATGGGAGTGGGGAGAGAAGGGCGCTGTGTGCGCACCAGGTGTTTCATGGTGGAACCGCTTGTAGCCAGGTGGCCGCTCCTGAGTCGCCTGAGGACAGCCAAGGTGGCTTGATGGGGACGGGGGTGGAGGGGACTGCCTTCAGGCCTCAGAACTACCTGGCTTGAGGCGGGAGCGCTCCAGGAGCTAACCTGGTGATTGTCGGAGAAGCGGGGAGCACAGAGGGAGTGGTGGGAGGTGAGTGAGAATCCCAGAAGCCACAATATCCATTCAGTTGAGCCCAGCAACAGACACAGATAATGTTTCTGCAAATGTGTGGTGTGCGTGGTATGTGCACGCATGTGTTG
>NW_019154357.1:50450-51824 GCF_002288905.1 Enhydra lutris kenyoni | reverse complement strand
CAATATGTCACCATTCAATTACATAATTTGTTTATCAGGATGAATCCCGTAAAGATTTTTGAATAGCTAAAGGAGTAGATGGACTGCATATCCTTCAGTCTTCTCCTGAGGAACAAAGAATTCAAGGTTATTTTCCCTGACATGTAGCTAGGATTTACAATTTAATCTTGTCTATAACTATGTATAGCTTTTTCCTCTGTCACTAAGCTGAGCAAAACCTATGAAAAGAGGGTAAACTATTACCTCTTGGTGAGAGTTCAGAGCCTGAGAGGGAGACATGCCTAACTGGAGGCCCTGGTCATGGTAACTCACGTGGTCAAGATGATCTACAGAAAGTAGACGTTGAACCACTTCAGCTCGTAGACAGATAGGAAGGCAAATCATGCCTAAATATTTTTCATAGAACACTATGTGTTCTAGATGTTTTTAAAAGAAGTACAAATAAATACTCATGTCATCTATTAAGGCTGAACAGAACTAAATGATAATAGCTTCCTTAAGAAGGACATTGACATGAGTAATGCAGTTTCTTGGCACATAGTTCAGGACGAACTGAATGAGTTAAATCATTTAAGTTTGAGTCAATCAGATAACAGAGGACAGTTATCAAAAAGGATTACCTGTTTCAAAATGCTTTTTTTATGGTTCTTTTTTTTTTTTTTTGGTATTAGTTAGTTGTCATGGCAGCCATTAAGATAACTCCCAGTTCCTTACTATAACCTTGAGTTATCTACAGTGAAGAGAGCACTTAACCTCTCAATGACCTGGTAGTGATGGTAGAGGAGATATATATATTATGACCATGAGGGAAATATCACATGGTATATTTCCCCATCTCCCCTTTTCTGCCATTCAGAAACAGATTTATATTACACAGGGAGTTCCATGCTATATCCTGACCAAAAAGATACACTCCCAGTATAGTGGGGTTTAGACTGTTTCTCATCTCCAAATCAACATTAAACAAAGGCAAGCACATGTGACTACTGATTTTGTGCATGGTCAAAGAAATGTAATGAAAATGTGGCATCATTCCTCAGAAGTGGGTTTTATTGTTCATATTCTCTGTCTCTCCTCACTGCTTATCAACTAAGTATTGTAATGGTTTGTGTTACAACAATAAAAATGCTTGCAATATTGATTGCTTGAGCATATGAACTGTGAATTACAGCAGTGCTTGGAAACTCAGTGAATTTCTCCATGATAAATATGGTGAAAATGCTTAAGTATTAAGAGGTGTATTAAAAATCCTGATGTTGGACAAGGTAATCTGGCACAGGACAGTCAGAGGCCCCTTGATCATATGGGGACTTTCATATTTTCTGCCAGTTTCACTTAAATTTTCTTCACAGAGAGGGTGAGAGCTGGTACATA
>NW_019154357.1:48659-50146 GCF_002288905.1 Enhydra lutris kenyoni | reverse complement strand
GCTAAGTCTGGACTCTTCACATGTAAAAGACCTGCCATGACCTGGCTCCTGCTTAGCTGTCATCCTCACCTCTGAGTTTAGATGCTACCCCACCTATCCTCATACCTCTCTCATGATGCTTCGAAACTATCTCCTGGTGTTTTCATGACCTATTTCTCTACCTGTGGCCATCACCACCACCCAGCCTCTTCCCTTGGCTAAATGCTTGCATATTAGTCTTCATCAGAATTCCCTGATTCTGAAGTCTAGGTTAGGAGCCCTCCCCATGTTTTCTACACCAGCACAGGAGCCCTCTGCCTGCTGTGGAAATTAGGTCATTGCATGTTCCTTCTGTTTAGATGAAGTTCCTTCCTTAAGGATAGGTACTAAGTCAATTTTATTGGATTAGTTTTCCAGTACCTGCTTCAGGGCCTCGCATATATTGGTGGCCAATTCAGTGACTGTGTGGGTGGATGTTTGGCACAAAGCTGTCACAAGCACAAAGAGAAACAAGACACTTTTCCTGGCCACAGAAACTTGATGTAGGACATGTACACATGTCAGATAGTATAGTGTAGAAAGGGATTGTGCAACAGAGTGCTCTGGGAATTCAGAGAAGGGAGAAGGTGTGACCATGGCCTTAGAAAGAGCTTCCTGTCAAAGGAGATTTTCAAACTGGGCTTTGGATGTCTTAACCTATTTTGAATAGGGAGGGGATACACTTGAGCTCATAGGAAATGAACATAAAGCAGAGGACGAAGGAAAGCAGCAATGTTTGGAGAGAAATGGCTTATAGTTCAGTCTAACTGGAATTTAGAGTGGATCAAAGGATTTTTGGAGAATATGCTGGGAAAGCAGTTCACATCAGATTCTGCAGGCCAAGAAAGCCAGCTTACAGAAAACACAGACTGCAAGCAGAGTTGGTAGCTCCTATTTTAAAAGATTAAGAGGAACCTAACAGAATGTTGTCCTTCATTGTGTTGTACTCTTCACCATCACTTTTAGGTATGTGTGTGGGTATAAGCACCGTTCTTGTTATTTTAAAAATGTTTATTTAGGGTGGTGCCTGGGGTTTCAGTCAGTTAAGCATCTGCCTTTGGCTCAGGTCATGATCTCAAGGTCCTGGGATCGAGTTCTGCATCGGGTTTCCTGTTCAGTGAGGAGTCTGCTTCTGCTTCTCCCTCTCCATCTGCCTTCCCCTCCCCTTGCTCGTGCTCTCTCTTTCTCTTTCTCTCTCAAATAAATAGAATCTTAAAAGTTTCTTATGGAACTGATTGCAAACATGAAGTTTTGTGTTTCTGCTGGGGTCATTCCTTGTATATTGCTGACCCTTGGTGCATTTTAGGTAAGACCATCCAAAATGCTCTGTAGACTGAGATGGGATATAAATGAATAAAATATTTCAATTGTGTGGTTACTGAGTAATAAAGGTAAGCATATCTAGAAAGTTTGTGTGGCTGTTTTTCATAGTTAATCCCCTTTCTTGGTGTTCTGGCTGTTGAACTTCT
>NW_019154357.1:46169-47937 GCF_002288905.1 Enhydra lutris kenyoni | reverse complement strand
CAACCAGGTTCCTCTCATTTATTTCCTTCAAAATGTTAAAGTTTTGCTTTTTCTGGATTTTTTTTTTAAATTTTCCAGGGACATTTTTAATGTTTATATAGTATAAAGTAAGGTATTGTATGGATATCTTCTCTTCCAGTCACTACTAATTTATTACCCTTAGTCCATTGTAATTACACGTTTGTCATACCAAGTATCCACACATGTGGTTGTGTTCCACTCTTAGTCCCATACAGCATCCCTGATGACTGTCCCAATGGCAGTGTAAATCCAGTATTGATAACCATTAGTTACTATCAATTCATATTCTGGGATAATAAATATCCCTTGACTTATTTCTAAAATATGCCACAGATTTTCTCAGTTGTTTCATTCTAACCTGTCTGAAAGTTCCCCTCCCTTCCCTCCTTTTTCCTTCCTTCCTTTTCTTTCTTAAGATTTTATTCATTTATTTGAGAGAGTGCTAGTGAGGGCACAAGCAGGGGGAGTGGCAGAGGGAGAGAGAGAAGCAGACTCCCCACTTAGCAGAGAGCCTGATGCAGGACTAAATCCCAGGACCCTGGGATCATGACCTGAGCTGAAGGCAGATGCTTAACTGACTGAGCCACCCAGGTGCCCCAAAGTTCCTCTTTTCTTTCAGTCTCTGTCATATTATTTCCTTTCCTTTTACAACTATGTATTATTGAGTTTGAATTCATCTGGACACTAAAAAGCCATGTGGCATGGAAAGATAACTGAACTAGTGAAAGCAGCATACCCAGATCTCCTAAGGAAGACATTAATGGCTACAAACTCTGATGATTTTTAGTTTGTTATTTCTACTTTGAAAACAAAGCCAACTACCATCATGCATCCTTGAGCCATGATATACTCTTGACTCTAATGGTGAGGACTGGACTTGGAATCAGGTAAGCTCTCTGGCCACATCCCTTCCCCTTGACCACAGTGATTAGTTTAGGGAAGTTGTCTGAGCAGAACTGGTTTGTTCACTGAAGTTCAAGACTTTTGTTCCACATTTGAGAAAAGCAAGTAAAGTCCTTTGTATCTCCTGTATTGACACCTGGATAACTGCAGCCATCCTGGATCAGAAGCAGGATGGAGGGTGAGGCAGACACCATGCAAGATGGAGCCTAGGGATGGAGAGACACTAGGTTCTTTGTGACATTGCTGGGTTTCTGGATCAACTCTTGCTGGAAACCCAAAGTGTGGAGTTTTCGATCAGTCAAGGGAATATATTCTTAGATTGTTAAAAGTAGCTTGAGTTGGGAATTTTTTTAAAGATTTCTTTTAGTTATTTATTTGAGAGAGAGCAAGAGTGAGAGGAAGAGAGCAAGAGCTGAGGGGAGGGGGATGGGGAAGCAGAGGGAGAAGGACAAGCAGACTCCTTGCTGACACGGGGCTTGAACCCAGGACTCTGGGATCATGACACAAGCTGAAGGCAGATGCTTAATTGACTGAGCCACTCAAGCACCCTGGGAATTTTTTTTTCTTTTGTAAGTAAAATAATTCTAATTCATATAGCTATTTTAAAAAACCTTTTCTATTTCTCAGCTGTTGAATTACTTGAGTAAGTTGCTATTCACTGGCCTAAGGACTCTTAAACATACATTTATATTCTGATAACAAACCTTTCCCACAGTGGAATGGTCACACATGAAACTTTGTCTAGAGTTTTTATTAGAAACAAGTAACAACTGAGGAAAAAAGAAGACCTCAGATAAAACTTTCATTTCTATTAGCTAAGAGTGATTGGAGAAAAAAATTGGCA
>NW_019154357.1:32623-46159 GCF_002288905.1 Enhydra lutris kenyoni | reverse complement strand
CTGAGAATATGCAGGGAATAATCTCAGTCTTTTGGTATCAGTTGAGGTCTGATTTGTGACCCAGTATGTGGTCTATTCTTGAGAAGATTCCATGTGCACTTGAGAAGAATGAGTATTCTTTTATTTTAGGGTGGAATGTTCTGTATATATCTATGAGGTCCATCTGGTCCAATGTGCCATTCAATGCTCTTGTTTCTTTATTGATTTTCTGCTTCGATGATCTCTCTATTACTGAGAGAGGCATGTTACGGTCTCCTACTACTAATGTACTCATATCAATATGACTCTTTACCATGATTAATAGTTTTCTTATGTAATTGGCTGCTCCCAAATTGGGGGCATAAATATTTACAGTTGTTAGATCATCTTGGTGGTTTGTCCCTTAAGAATTATGTAGTGTCCTTCAGTATCTCTGACTGCAGTCTTTAGTTTAAAATCTAATTTATCTGATATGAGAATCGCTACCCCGGCCTTCTTTTGAGGCCCATTGGCATGAAAAATGCTTCTCCATCCCTTCACTTTCAGTCTCGGTGTATCTTTAGTTTCAAAATGGGTCTCTTGTAGACAACATATGGATGGGTCCTGTTGTTTTATCCAATCTGCAACCTTGTGCCATTTTATGGGTGCATTTAGGCCATTTACATTGAGAGTAATTATTGATAGATACATTTTTATAGACATCATGTTACCTTTGAAGTCTTTCTTTCTGTAGATTGTCGCTATATTTCTGTTCAATGCTATTCTTAGGATTTTTCCTCTTTTATAGAACCTCCCTTAATATTTCCTGCAGTGTCAGCTTGGTGGTTGCATAGTCTTTTAAGCCTTGCCAGTCTTGGAAACTCTTTATCTCTCCATCTATTTTGAATGTCAGTCTTGCTGGATAAAGTATTCTTGGCTGCATGTTCTTCTCATTTAGTGCCCTGAATATATCTTGCCAGCCCTTCCTGGCTTGCCAGGTCTCTGTGGACAGGTCTGACGTTATTCTGATGGGCTTTCCTCTATAAGTAAGGATCCTCTTTGTCCTAGCGGCTTTCAAGAGGTTGTATCTACAATTATGATTCCTCAGTTTGACTATCAGGTGCCTTGATGTTTTTTTGGAATATATAATCTTGGGTGAAGACCATTCAGCCTCTAGTACATGAACCCTGGTTCCATTCGTGAGATTGGGAAATTTTTCATGAAGAACTTGTTCCACTATATCTTCTGTACTTTCTTTCCCCTTCCCTTTAGGGATTCTGATAATTCTGACGTTGGAATGTTTCATGGCATCATTTATTTCCCTGATTCTGTTTTCATGGCTTCTAAGCTGCTTGTTCCAGGCTTCCTCCTGGTCCTTTCTCTCTATCTGTTTGTCCTCCAGATCACTAATTCTATCTTCTGTCTCAGTTACCCTAGCTTTGAGAGAATTTAGATTAGATTGGAACTCATTGAGAACATTGTCAACCTCATCCCTGGTGGCTTTCAGTTCTGCCATAACATTGTGAACATCATCCCTGGTCGCTTTCAGTTCTACCCTAATCAATTCCGTTTGGTCATCCATGGCTTTCTCCAGCCTAGCTATTGCCTGGATAATTGTTAGCCGGAATTCTCTTTCCAACATATTGTCTATGTTGATAGCCGTTAGCTGTGTTGCAGAAGGTCCATCCTCTGTATTTTTCTTCTGTTGGGCATTCCTCCTCCTAGTCATTTTGGTGAGAGATGACTGAATGGATGTAGCTGGATATATCGACTGTGGTGCAGTAAAGGTGCACCCTGGAACGCTTCTGAGCAATCAGGATTCCCCACCCAAACGAGAGAAAAAAGGAAAGAAAAATAAAAAAAGAGAGAGAGACCGGTAAAAAAAGGGAAGATAATAGAGAAGGTTCAGCCCAAATGGGCCCCAAGGTAAGATTTATGAAGTATACAAACAAAAACAGACAAACAAAAGACTGATAAAAGTATATGACAAGAGGAAAAGAAAAAAAATATATATATATGCAAAAAAGGGAAGAACCTCGTGAAAAACAACCCCAAGTATAAGATTTATATACTAACAGGACAAACACAAAAACAGAGAAACACTGGCGGAAGAAAAAGTTGGCAGAGTGGTAATAAATTCTCAGTGTGTGCGAGGAAAGTTGTTTTGATTCTTCCTGGATGTATCTTGATATCTTTGTTAAAGGACCCAACTTTCCTAAGACAAAGGGGGATTAAAAATTGGTTTACCTATAGGGGTAGCATTGATTGGGGAAAGGGGGTTACCTTGAAGTTTAACTGTATGTGAATATTAGAAAATAAAAATAAAAAAGGAATAAACTAGAGTAAACTAAACTAAAATTTTAAAAAAGTTAAAAAAAATAGAAGAGCAAAAGGAAAACACAGGTGTCTGTATCAATAAGTTCGGGTTAGAAGGTTATTATGGAATTTGATGTACTGGACATCTCACTATGATAGTAAATAGGTTAAAAATTATCTATATTTTAAAAATGAGCCAGAATAGTGGGAATGATTTTAAAATAAAAGTTGTCCTATGAAGTAGTGGTGGTTGTTCTCTTGTAGTTTTTTTTTTTTTTTTCTTTCCTGGTTGGTTTTCTGGGGGAGGGCCTGCCACGTGGGTTTTCAGTCAATGATGTTCCCTGAGTTAAGTCCTCCCGCCCCCCTCAAGGGAGTCAGCTCTGAGGAAACCAGTTTTTTCAGGCTTTTGTTCTCTGGAGGTTTTTATGTTTGTTCACTTTTTTTTTTTTCCTCTCGCCTTGACAGCTTTTGATGGTTTTTGTATGTTTAGAGGAAAGTAAACTTCACCCTGACCTCCCTCTCAGAGAGAAGTCTCAGTCTGGTCCCCTGTGGGTGCTGCAGAGCTCATATAAATTCCCCTTTGGCCACTGGCAGAGCAGGTTCTGAATCGCGGTCCCTGGAGCCGCAGAATCTTCTGCTTGTACCCAAAACTACAGCAGTGGCGGTTGTCTGGGTGCTCCAGACCACCAGAGAGGTTCCAAGCAGCGATTGCACACTGAGATTTTCCCACTTGCCCAGACTGGGAGTGCCTGGTCTCTCTGGGTCTAAGAGCGCCGGGCTTGTGCACACCTCTCTCAGGGGAGGGTGTGGATCGCGCACGCATCTCAGTCTCTGATAGCAGGGCACAGGTCCGAGAGCACCAGGCTGGGCCTTCGGGCACCTCTCTCAGTGGAGGGTGAGGGGCACATGCATCTCAGGCTTTGTTGTTAGCACGGCTCAGTGTTCAGCCATCTGGCGAGGCTCCCAGCCCCTTACAGGAGCCGGACCCCACATATTCTCAGGCGCGCTGGCGGCTCAGGGACCAAAACCTTGTTTCTCCGCCTCACTCTCTCTGGCTGAGTGCCAAGGGAGGCTGTCCTGGGTCCGGAGACTTAAGCCCCTGTCCCTAGCTGCCCTGATTCCCACAATCCCTCCCCCACAATCCTTTGCTCTTTTTGAGTGCTTTCAACCAGTCTTCAAGTTAATGCTGGTCCCCAGATGCAGGGCACTCTCACATTAGGGGTATTACTTTCCAATCGGTTGCCTCTGGTGGCTCCCTCCCCCTTTGTTTATCTTCCAATATCAGTCTGACATACCCACTCCACTTTACCTGCCCACTGGCGTCTTCTGCCCCTGTAGAGATCCAGACGTGTATAATTCTGATCTCAGGCTGATTTCATGGGTGATTGGAGTTCTTTGGTAGGTAATCAGCTCACTTTAGGGTACAAGTTGAAACGGCTAGTCCTTCTACTTCCCGGCCATCTTGTCTCCTCCCCTTTCACATTCTTTTAATCGTGTTTCCTTAATTATCTATATTGATAATCTATATTGATATTATCTATATTGATCTCTCCTGCCATGGATTTCTCCTTTGTTCTACTTGAGTACCACAAATTTCTTCCCTGCCATTAGCCATGAGGGAATTCATTTTTTTTGTTTAATTTATTTACCTGAGAAAGAGAGGGAGAGAGAATGAGCATGGGGGAAAGCAGAGCAAAAGGAGGACAAGTAGGCTCCTCATTGAGCATGGACCCCAATGCAGTGCTTTATGTCAGGACCCTGAGATCATGACCTGACCTGAAATCAGAAGTCAGACATTGGACCACCTGAGCCACCCAGGCACCCCTGGCCACAAGACAATTCTTAAAGTAGGTCTTATCTTGTACCAGTGCACTAAAGAAAGTCTATAATTTTGATGTCTTAAAGAAGTGGGACTTGATCAATCCCTAGCTACTAGCTGGTAGCTTCCTTCATCCTTCATCCTTCATCCCTCTCACAATGAATTCTTAGGAAACAATAAAGTCTAACTTAAAATTCTTAGTCTGTGGTCTAATTTCTGAGTAAATGATGGAGCACAAACAGAATTGAGTTTGTATCTGCAAGAAATGAGGAGAGACTACTTGGTCATCATCCAGTAACACTTGCTGTAAGTATCCTGTTATCTAAGTATTAAGCACACAAAGTTAATCAGTCCCTTGAAGACGCATGCTCATACCCACTCATGTGTACCTCCATGCACGGCCTTGAACTCAAGTGAGTACTTGGTAATGAGGAAGCGTTGTTACCCTTCCGAGACCCCAGGAACAAGGATCTCCAAGAACTGCTGACCATTAGAATGAGAATACCACTTAAAATTACTAGTATGTATTTATATTGTCATTTAGTTCCTTGGGGTTTAAATAACACCAGCTTTAACTGTGCAAATATCATATGCTGTACAATTATAAATAAGAGTTACTTCAGGAGAGAATATCCCAACCCAAATATTTGTAGCTTAAAATATATATTTAAAAAAGAAAAAAAGAAGTGACCCAGAAACAGGCTATTTTTTTCCTGGCTCAATCCGAGTGGCTTGAAATTTATTGGCACAATCCACAAATCTAAAAGATTTTGAGTCTTAAAAACATGCAAACCCCAGATGGTTTTATTGGCTCAGACATCTTTCCATGATTATATTTTGTCAGAAAAGTCATCTAAGAACATAGATAATACTGATTTAAGTCAGTCCCTTCCAAATGTGTCAAAAAATGATTGAATCAAGGAGAAGAATACAGCAATAATAAGTTGGTGTTTCATTATGAAATGCAAGATGATCTGCATAGTTCAATAAAACTTCAGGGTCAGAAACAACTAAAATGGTAGTGGATTGCAGACATCAGCTTAACTTGATCCAAAAAATTACTAGGTGAAAGATGGTATAGGCATGATTCCGATGTTACTAGCTTCCAAATATTGGCACTTAGAAAAATGGAAAATATGTGTGTGATGTTTCTCCAAGTCCACCTGGCTGTCTAAAGCTGACAGCCAACAAACCAAAAGGGAGTGTTCCAGTGATAGAAGGAAATTAGAATTTTTGTGGGTTTTACACTTTTTTTTTTTCAGAGACCTCTGATTATAGTCATCCTTATAGACTCACTAATTTTATAGTTTTAGAACAACTACTTTCAATTTTGGGACTGAAGCTTCTTTTCTTCCTTCCAGCCAACCTGTATTTTGTAAAGAGTTGGGCAAAGTGCTAAGTTTATATTAAACAAATTGTTCACTAAGATAGACAATCATAGTCAAAACTGAAAAACAGGGTTCATTTGCATTCCTCAGAGTCTCCAGAAAATCCACTGTTTCTCTTTTCTATGTCTTCTTTCAGTTTTGGCTAGCCAGTTTTGTTCTCTTAGCAAAATCTCTTCTTGAGGACAGACATACAGACATATACACATGTAATACTCACATAGTGTGTATATACAATGATGTTAGTCATGTATACATTAGCCTTAATGGAGGTTTGCATTGAAAAGTCTTTTAACGGATGCCTGGGTGGCTCAGTGGGTTAAGCCTCTGCCTTTGGCTCAGGTCATGATCTCAGGGTCCTGGGATCGAGACCCGCATTGGGCTCTCTGCTGGGCGGGGAGCCTGCTTCCTCCTCTCTCTCTCTCTCTGCCTGCCTCTCTGCCTACTTGTGATCTTTCTCTGTCAAATGAATAAATAAATTCTTAAAAAAAAAGAAAAGAAAAGTCTTTTAACGATTGTAAATTAAGAGGCTTTGCATTTTCTGGAAAATAAATATAATCCAAACGTTTCTGGACCTCACCAGTTTTTGGATGTTGGGCAATTTAATGACTATTACAGATTAAACATACCTGGCCCTCATCTGCTAACCACGATCTGCGATCTCCTGAAAATTCTTTTCCATCTGCCCCATCAGCTCCAGCAGGTTTTCCTATGTGTTTGTGAACTGGTCCATCAGCCACAGTCAACACTGGACCATGTGGTGTTTTCTACTTTCCTCTTGCCCTGGTTTAACTCATCTTGGTCAATATCCTTTCCTCCTGGGATTCTGGCATGCCTAATCTCTGCCACGGTTTGTTTGGCCTGCCAGGAGATTTTCAGTGCTATGCTGAGGGTGTGCTGCCAATGGCCCCAAACTTTGCCATCCTTGAGGAGCTTAGAATATGTTGGTATTTTGGTAGAAAGGAAATGGTTCTCCCTATTATTGAGACACACTATTTCATCCAGAAATCCTAAACATAATACCTACATTAGCCTTATTTCTCTTCTTCCCAAGCACCCGTTTATTATTCCCCTCAATTTCTTTGGTTAAAATAAATAACCATGGTCGCTATTAACTGGATACTTGCAGTTAGGCCCTAGAGAGAGTGCCTTCTGTCCCTGGAGCATCTATCATCTTGTAGGAAGACAGGTGCAAAATATAAAAAAATAACTGTAGTAAAAGGACTAACATGGGATTTTAAAGTAGATATGCAATTTGTGGCATGGTAGAGGAAACGATGATTCTTGGCTGACAGCACTGAAGATTTGAAAGACAGAAAAGTACTAAACAAAGAAAAGTGGACCAGCAGTCCACTGAGAGTGGACTAGAAGTAACAGAGGTAGGACATACGGTGTTTACAGGGCACACTAAGTCCTCTCATGTGGGGTCAGGGTCACTGAAGGAAATACAACTAGAGAACTCGAACTTCCCTCTGTGACAGTTATGTTCATTACATTTTGTGCCATGTTCCCAGCTCAATGGAATTTAAGTTGATGGTTCAGATCAAAATCTTTTAAAAGAGAAAACCTGGTTTTCATGTGTGCTTATCTTTATTAGAAAGAATGTAATTACCACAAACTGCCCAGAACAGATTCCAGGTGATTTTGAGAGGATGTAAGACTGTGTTTTCACTTATGCTTGATAGAAAGGTAAGACATTGGAAATGAGAGTAGGATTTATGTAATGAATAATACAGTGCTTTGCCAATGGCAGGTGCTCAGTAAATATTCAAAGAAGAAAGGAATTGCCATAATAAAAGATTTTGCTTAACATGACCATGGTTTGCAAAACTGTGTTCTGCAAAGGATTTGAAACCACAGAGGTATCACCTAGACAAGGCCACCTTCCCCATACTTCCCTACACACATACACACCCTTCAACTAGAACTTCACTTTTTTTTTTTTTTAGAACTTCACTTTTACATATTTTATATATAAGGGCTCTGATTGAGATTTCCTTTAAAGGAAATCAACATTCTATGAATTAAAACTTTTGAAAAGGATATTCTTACAATAATTATATTTGGTCCCCTGAAAAGGGACAAAGAACTTTTAAAAAAATCCCAAGGGAATTGTGATTCCAAAAAATGCTCTAACTTGATTAAGAAAGCTTTAAAGTAATATTTTCAGGACAGAGAGTAAAAGAAAATATTATGGCAGGCAATAAGAATGACATATAAAAAAAGATTATACTGGAGATTCATAGTAACAGAAAATAATAAATGATAATTTTATCTAATTTTTATAAGCTACCCACTGAATAAATGTTTTAAACAGTTAAAATTAAAATTTAGATTCTAACAAGTAAATATGGACTTATGTAATGCTTACATTTTGTAATAGGCATTGATGGGGTAGGAATGCAGAATGAGAGAAAATCATTTTTAGACAGAAACAGATGTACTAATAGGGGAATATTTAATAGTGTTATACACCAAATGCTATTCTCAAGAAAAATCTCTGATCTTGAGAATGGCGATTCATGTACAGAGTACCTTGTGAAAGTGTACTTCAGGCAGCTGGCCAGATGGAAGCCTTGATCAGTGTCCTTTTGTGGGTGGTTAGAAGGAAGGAAATAATACATTTAAATGAGTAGAGGGAAGAATCCTGGGAAGAGGATAAATTCCACAATGGGAAATGATCAATAAAGGTAAAAACCAGTTGGAAATAATATCCATATTAAGATTAGCTTGGCCTATGGTAAGGCTAAGAGATCAAGTGATGATTTCCATGGAAAGCTGGTTTGTTGATCACAGCAGAGGGGCCACCTAACACCACAGGGGACCTCATGGAAAGGAGAAGAAAGCAGTCAGGAGGCAGAGGGAGAGGGAGAAATTGTGAGCAGGAATCTTTTTAGTGGTTTCTGCAGGAGAATACAGGTGAGACAGGGTGAACAGACTTGGGCTGAGCTAAGCTGAATAATTTCAGTGGGCTCTGAGGCATAGGGGCTATTCCTAGTTGTCTAGTATCTGTCCCTGTGGTACTTAGGGCAGGTGGATGAGAGCCTGATAAAACAGACAGCTGGGGTCTGGGCTCTGGACTGATTGCTTTGTATTTGAAAAGCAACCTCACTGGCTTTTCCCTATCTATATCTAGGAATATCTTTATTAGGAATTGGATAACCCTGGGAAAGACAGTCCCTTTAGGGTCAGCAAGGCTCTGATGTCAAAATGTCAGAATATAGAAAATAAAAGACATGGCTAAGACAAGTATTCACCATCTTTACTGCAAAGTGTAAAATGCATTTTTTAATATGAAAAACGATTTTGATTCTTATTATTCCTGATATGATTGAGATAGTTCAGTCCAAATTTCTTCATATTATCTTTCTGATCTGCCAACAATTTTTGTATCTTCCATCATTTTTGTCCCTTGTCTCCTGACTCAGAGGAAGAATCATCTCTACCCTAATTGTGAATATTGGTCTTCACCTTACTGCTTTAATGCCAATTCTAAAACAATTTTTATGAATAATTCTCTCTTCATGTACATTTTGAATGTTCTTATTTTCTCATCCCTATAGTCCCATCCTCTTATGCTTAGATCTTTGCCTAAAATCTTTCCCTCTCTAGGGCTGGCCCACCAGTCAATCGCCATAGCACTCTCTTTTTCTTCACTGTCAAAATGCTGAAAATTAGTCTAAACCTGTGGCTCCTGAAGCCTTGGTTTTACTCCTTAACCCCTTACAGTCTAGTTTCTACTCCACATACATACCTGTGTTATTGTGATCAATCCAGCAAAATTTCTATCCTTCAAATCCCCTTCTTTGTCTGCAGAATTTGAGGTTTTTGGCCTCTTGCTTCAATTGTCCCTTCCTTTTTAATATTGTGGCATCAAATGGTCTAGATTAAACTGCTAGGTCACTTCCAGTCTTCTTGGGGCTTCTCCAAAGCTCTCTACTTTTTCAAGTCCAAAGTCACATTGCAAACCACCCACTCTAGATATTTGTCCTGGGATTTCTCGTCATGACCTTGAACTTAATCTGTCTCATTCTGGTTATAGTACCCCCTCACCTCAGTTGGCTCCTTCTTTGGTCTTTACTTCCTATCAAAATTATCATCTCCCCCTGGCTCAACATGTTATCATCTTTGCATCCCTTAATTCTTTCATTTGCCATGTTATACCATTTGGCGAATCTTGCCCACTCTGCCTCAGTGAGTGTCTTCACATTTACCTCTTGCTTTGCATGCTCACAGCTGTCATCCCTGTATGAGCTGTTATTTACTGGCACAAACTCTTAATTTGTCTCTATGTGTTCAGTTCCTCACTTTTTAGTAATAGTCTATAAGGAATGTTTTAAATTCCTGGCACGTTCACAGCCTCACCATTTTGCAATTTGCCATTTTCAGCTCCTGCAAAAGTGCTTTCATTCTGTAACGCTTGCCCTAGCAAATAGTCTTCATAAATAAAAAATCAACCCTAATTCTCAGACTCATGATATTGGGGGAATTATCAATGAAAATGATAAAGCCGATGGTTGTAACATTCTCCTATGTCCTCCAGTCCTTAAATCACTCATGGAACCTTTACTTCCTGCTCCCTCTCATGACTGCTTGTGACAGCAACTGACAGAACAGAAGCAGCAGTCAGCCTCTGCGTTTCCATTCTGACTTCAGTTCAGAAGAGAGCAGAGCTGGCCTCCATCCTTGCTTGTATTATGATAATGTATATTATTCTGTTCTTAAACTGACCAATGAGTAAGTAGACAGAAGTTATTTTGAGTTAATGCCAAAAGAAACTGGAACCAAGAAGTGAAGAACTGAATTAGGGTTCCTGATTTTGGGTTCTCACCAACAGAGCTCCTGTCAATGACGTCTCCTCTCTGGTTGCAATTTAGATGTCAGAGCAGCAATAAGTCAACAATGATGGGACGGAGTGGATGCTCAGAGCAACCTGCATAGTCTGCTGAGGTAATGACTGGGCCCTGATAGCCCCTTGGTATACCTGGTGTCCTGTTGTAACTAGGGCTCCTTCGTTATAAAAAATAAATCACTACCTAAGTGACATGTGGTTAGGATTACTAGTTTTTGTCTTTGGCAAATTTATACAGAAGGGAATTCAACTGACATGGCCTGAAGAAAAGGGAATGGGGAATATTCTGACATGGCCGTCATCTTTTGGCAGCTTAAAATGGAGTGATGGTTAATTTCATGTATCGACGTGACTGGTCACAGGGTATGCACATTAAATATTATCTCTGGATGTGTGTGTAAGAGTGTTTCTGGATGAGATAAGCAACTGAATTGGACTCAGTAAAGTAGTATGTTTCCACCAATGTGGATGGGCATTATCCAATTTAAGGACGTGAATAGAACAAACTGTGGAAAAAAGAGGAATTAGCCTGTTTTTGCTGCCTGTATCCCTGCTCTCATTTTCTCTGGCACTGAGGGTTTAAACCGTTGGTTCCTGGTTCTCATGTCTTTGAACTCAGACTGAATTACACCACCAGTTCTTCTGGGTCTCCAGCTTGCAGATGGCAGATTATGGGAATTCTCAGCTTCCATAATCATGGGAGCCAATTCATCCTAACAAATTTCCTTTATATAAACAAAATATATTTACACTGCATGTAATATAAATATATTAAAGTAAAATTAGAATTTTATAAATCTCCTACTGATTCTGTTTCTCTGGAAAAGCCTGTCTCATATAGATGTAATGGAGAAAGGACTATGTTTTTGAATAGAGATCCCTTTAGGAGCCATATGGAGGGTCCCTGTTAACCCACTCTACACTGCTCCCTGCTGAGCTTTCAGTTAATGTTCCTATTGCTCCTTGCCTGGTCTTTTACCAAAGAGCCCACCCAACTTAACATAGCCACTTCACTCTGGCATCCGAGGCTCTCCTTGCTGTCAAAATTCTTCTGATACCATAGAGTCTTCTAGAAGCCCTTATATTAAACTTACAGAAGATATGATCATTCAGTTGATCCACCTTAGACTTTGGGTAGACCATTTTTACAGCCCTTTTCTTACTCTATAGGTGAAGGAATAGAAACATACTGCCTATATGCATGTTTGTATCACATGATGGCAAAAATCACATGCTTTAGAGTCATAGTACTTGGTTTCAATGCCACTACCACCAATACTTGTTGTGTAACCTTGGGAAAATTATCTTCAAAATGAGACTGATACTAATAGCACTTACCTCACAATATTGGGTGAAGATGAATCAAGTTGAAAAATGTAAAGCTTTGAAACATTCCACAGGGACAGGTGCCTGAATAACTTGTCACACTGTCCTCCATCACCTGGCAGAAGTTTGCTTTCACTTCTCAGGTGTTTTCTCCCAGGCCCCAGATTTGGGCCTTGGCCCTCTTCGGGGTTTTGCACAGAAAACATGTGTTAAGGTCAGCTTCCTAGCAGAAGAGTGAGTCATCAAGGGAAGCTGCAAGAAGGGGGAGAAAATTGGAGCACTAGAGGCAGACAGAGGTGGGTTCAAGTCCACATATGCCAGGTTATTTCAGCTTTCAGAACCTCAGTGTTCTTACATATAAAGTAAGATTGTTGGGACCTGGGTGGCTCAGTGGGTTAAGGCTCTGCTTTTAGCTCAGGTCAGGATCCCAGGGTCCTGGGTTCCAGCCCTGCATTGGGCTGTCTGTTCAGCAGGGGGCATGCTTCCCCCTCCCCTCTTCCTGTTTCTCTGCCTACTTGTGACCTCTCTCTTTCTCTCTGTCAAATAAATAAATAACATCTTTAAAAAATAAGATTGTTGTAAAGATTTGATATGAGGCTGGGCCTTATGGTATAACTTCTAGGGCTCAGGGAGAACCCTCTCCTCTTCAAAGTACTCAATAGAGAGAGACATCCCTTTATCAGAACTAAGACAGATTCCACGATAATTTGATCTAGTGTTATCTTTATCAGAAAGCAGGACACTCTGTGATGAGACTCATTCTGTCTCTCTGACCAAGAAGGCTATTTCTTGCAATCCACCTGAAAAATCCCTTTACCTCTCATGAAACTACTGTTTTATACTGCATTTGCTTTTCACATATGTAGCCAAACTCTCATGTTAAGATTTTTTTAATTAAAAAAAATCAGACTCCACCCCCAAACTACCAGAACTCATACAGCAATTCAGCAACGTGGCAGGATACAAATTCAATGTACAGAAATCAGTGGCTTTTTTATACACTAACAATGAAAATACAGAAAGGGAAATTAGAGACTGGGTTCCATTTACTATAGCACCAAGAACCATAAGATACCTGGGAATAAACCTAACTGAAGAGGTAAAGGAACTGTACTCAAGAAACTACAGAACACTCATGAAAGAAATTGAGGAAGACACAAAAAGATGGAAGACCATTCCATGCTCTTGGATAGGAAGAATAAACATTGTTAAAATGTTTATACTGCCTAGAGCAATCTATACTTTTAATGCCATTCTGATCAAAATTCTACCGGTATTCTTCAAAGACCTGGAGCAAATAATCCAAAAATTTGTATGGAACCAGAAGAGACCCCGAATTGCTAAGGAAATGTTGAAAAACAAAAATAAAACTGGGAGCATCACGTTACCTGATTTCAAGCTTTACTACAAAGCTGTGATCACCAAGACAGCATGGTACTGGCATGAAAACAGACACATAAACCAGTGGAACAGAGTCGAGAGCCCAGATATGGACCCTCAACTCCATGGTCAAATAATCTTCGACAAAACAGGAAAAAAATATACAGTGGAAAAAAAACAGTCTCTTCAATAAATGGTGCTGGGAAAACTGGACAGCTATATGTAGAAGAATGAAACTCGACCATTCTCTTACACCATACATAAAGATAAACTCAAAATGGATAAAGATCTCAATGTGAGACAGGAATCCATCAGAATCCTAGAGGAGAACATAGGCAGTAACCTCTTCGATGTCAGCCACAGGAACTTCTTTCAAAATATGTCTCCAAAGGCAAAGGAAACAAAAGCAAAAATGAACTTTTGGGACTTCATCAAGATCAAAAGCTTCTGCTCAGCAAAGGAAACAGTCAACAAAACAAAGAGGCAACCCACAGAATGGG
>NW_019154357.1:11330-17623 GCF_002288905.1 Enhydra lutris kenyoni | reverse complement strand
GTTAGAGGGAGAGGGAGAGAGATTATCTCAAGCAGGCTTCATGCTCACCAGTGCTCATTCTCAGGACCCGAGATTATGACCTGAGTTGAGAACCAAAGTTGGATACTTAACTGACTAAGCCACCCAGGCACCGCATCCCCCTAAGATATGTATTAATTAAGAGGCCAAAAATAGTGACTTTACAAGGAGGAATTCAATAGATACTACCTGAAGCAAATGAGCAAAATTAAGATCACCAGCAGTGGGACAGTCTGACATCACGTGCTTCATTATATGTTGTACCTAGAAGAAAAAAAAATCACTTCTATGATGTTCTGGTCCCAAAATGCATGTGTTGAATCTAATCATAGGGAACATTTAGACAAACCCAATTTGAGGACATTCTACAAAATCATGAGATTTTACTTTAAAAAAAGTCCAAGAAATAAAAGAAATATTGGAAATAAATATAAAGCATACACTGAGATTTTCTTTTGTTGAGATAGTTGGTGAAATTGAATGAGTTCTATAGATTATTTGATAGTATTTTATTGATATTAATTTCCTGACATTGATAATTGTATTTTGACTACGGAAGAAAATGGTCTTTTTTAGAATACACACATTGATATATTTCAGGGTATATACAATATCTTGTCTTCAATTTACCCTGAAGCATTTTCTAATATCTATATATTAAGAGTTGGGTTTATCAAACAGATATGATAAATGTTAACTTTTAGACAATCTGGATGGAAGATCCATAGGGATTCTAATTCAGGGTACTATTTTTTTTGTAAATTTTTAATACACATATAATGTGTTATTAGCCCCAGGGGTACAGGTCTGTGAATAGCCAGATTTACACACTTCACAGTACTCACCATATCACATACCCTTCCCAATGTCCATAACCCCACCAACTTCTCCCTATCCCCCTCTCCCCAGTCACTATCAGTTTGTTTTGTGACAGTAAGAGTCTCTTATGGTTTGTCTCCCTCCCGATCCCATCTTGTTTCATTTATTCTTTTCCTACATCCCAAAACCCCCACGTTGCATCTCCACTTCCTCATATCAGGGACATCATATGATAGTTGTCTTTCTCTGACTGACTTATTTCGCTAAGCATAATACACTCTAGTTCCATCCACGTCATCGCAAATGGCAAGATTTCATTTCTTTTGATGGCTGCATAGTATTCCATGGTATATATATATACCACATCTTCTTTATCCATTCATCTGTTGATGGAAATCTAGGTTCTTTCCATAGTTGGGCTATTGTGGACATTGCTGCTATAAACATTTGGGTGCACATGCCCCTTCAGATCACTACGTTGTATCTTTAGGGTAAATACCCAGTAGTGCAATTGCTGGGTTGTAAGGTAGCTCTATTTTCAACTTTTTGAGGAACCTCCATGCTGTTTTCCAGAGTGGTTGCACCATCTTGCATTCCCACCAACAGTGTAGGAGGGTTCCCCTTTCTCCGCATCCTCACCAGCATCTGTCATTTCCTAACTTGTTAATTTTAGCCGTTCTGACTGGTGTGAGGTGGAGCTCATTGTAGTTTTGTTTGGATTTCCCTGATGCCAAGGGATGTGGAGCACTTTTTCATGTGTCTGTTGGCCATCTGGATGTCTTCTTTGCAGAAATGTCTGTTCATGTCCTCTGCCCATTTCTTGATTGAATTATGTGTTCTTTGGGTGTTGAGTTTGCTAAGCTCTTTCTAGATTTTGGATACTAGTCTGGTATGTCGTTTGAAAATATCTTCTCCCATTCTGTCAGTTGTCTTTTGGTTTTGTTAACTGTTTCCTTTGCTGTGCAAAAGCTTTTGATCTTGATGAAATCCCAATAGTTCATTTTTGCCCTTGCTTCCCTTGCCTTTGGCGATGTTCCTAGGAAGAAGTTGCTGAGGCTGAGGTCAAAGAGGTTGCTGCCTGTGTTGTCCTCAAGGATTTTGATGGATTCCTTTCTCATATTGAGGTCCTACACCCATTTTGAGTCTAATTCCATGTGTGGTGTGAGGAAATGGTCCAAATTCATTTTTCTGCATGTGGCTGTCCAATTTTCTGAACACCATTTGTTGAAGAGGCTGTCTTTTTTCCATTGAACATTCTTTCCTGCTTTGTCAAAGATGAGTTGACCATAGAGTTGAGGGTCTATTTCTGGGCTCTCTATTCTGTTCCATTGATCTATGCGTCTGCTTTTGTGCCAGTACCATACTGTCTTGATGATGACAGCTTTGTAATAGAGCTTGAAGTCTGGAATTGAGATGCCACCAACTTTGGCTTTATTTTTCAATATTCTTCTGACTATTCGAAGTCTTTCCTGGTTCCAAATAAATTTTAGGATTATTTGTTCCATTTCTTTGAACAAAATGGATGGGATTTTGATAGAGATTGAATTAAAAGTGTAGATTGCTTTGGGTAGCATAGACATTTTCACAATATTTGTTCTTCCAATCCATGAGCATGGAACATTTTTCCATTTTTTTTCTGTCTTCCTCAATTTCATTCATGAGCACTTTATAGTTTTCTGAATATAGATAATTTGCCAGATAATAATCTGGTTAGGTTTATTCCTAGGTATCTTATGGGTTTGGGTGCAACTGTAAATGGGGTTTACTCCTTAATTTCTCTTTCTTCTGTATTGCTGTTGCTGTATAGAAATGCAACTGATTTCTGTGCATTGCTTTTATATCCTGACACTTTACTGAATTCCTATACAAGTTCTAGCAGTTTTGGAGTGGAGCCTTTTGGGTTTTCCACATATAGTATCATATCAACTGCAAAGAGTGGTAATTTGACTTCTTCTTTGCTGATTTGGATGCCTTTAATTTCTTTTTGTTGTCTGATTGCTGAGGCTAAGACATCTAGTACTATGTTGAATAGCAGTGATGATAACGGACATCCCTGCTGTGTTCCTGATCTTTGCAAAAAAGCTCTCAGTTTTTCTCCATTGAGAATGATATTTGTGGTGGGTTTTTCATAGATGGCTTTGATAATATTGAGGTATGTGCGCTCTATCCCTACAGTTTGAAGAGTTTTAACCAGGAAGAGATGCTGCACTTTGTCAAATGCTTTTTCAACATCTATTGAGAGATTCATATGGTTCTTATTCTTTCTTTTATTAATGTATTGTATCACATTGATTGATTTGTGGATGTTGAACCAACCTTGCAGCCCTGGAATAAATCCCACTTGGTCGTGGTGAATAATCCTTTTAATGTACTGTTGGATCCTATTGGCTAGTATTTTGGTGAGAATTTTCACATCTGTGTTCATCAAGGATATTGGTCTGTAACTCTCTTTTTTGATGGGATCCTTCTCTGGTTTGGGGACCAAGGTGATGCTGGCCTCATAAAATGAGTTTGGAAGTTTTCCTTCCATTTCTATTTTTTGGAACAGTTTCAGGAGAATAGGTATTAATTCTTCTTTAAATGTTTGGTAGTATTCCCCTGGGAAGCCTTCTGGCCCTGGGCTTTTTTCTGTTTGGAGATTTTTGATGACTGTTTCAATCTCCTTACTGGTTATGGGCCTATTCAAGTTTTCTGTTTCTTCCTGGTTCAGTTGTGGCAGTTTATATGTCTCTAGAAATGCATCCATTTCTTCCAGATTGTAAAATTTGTCAGCTTAGAGTTCCTCATAATATGTTCTTATAATTGTTTGTATATCTTTGGTGTTGGTTGTGATCTCTCCTCTTTCATTCATGATTTAATTTATTTGGGTCCTCTCTCTTTTCTTTTTGATAAGTCTGGCCAGAGGTTTATCAATCTTATTAATTCTTTCAAAGAACCAGCTCCTAGTTTCGTTGATTTGTTCTAATGTGGGTTTTTTTTTTTGTTTGTTTGTTTTTATTTCACTGATTTCTCTTCTGATCTTTATTCTCTTCTCCTGCTGGGTTTAGTCTTTCTTTGTTGTTCTTTCTCCAGGTATAGGGTTAGGTTGTGTATTTGAGAGCTTTCTTGTTTCTTGAGAAAGGCATGTATCGCTATATATTTTCCTGTCAGGACTGCCTTTTATGTGTCCTACAGATTTTGAATGATTGTGTTTTCATTATCATTTGTTTCCATGGATTTTTTTCAATTCTTCTTTAATTTCCTGGTCGACCAATTCATTCTTCCGAAGGATGCTGTTTATTCTCCATGTATTTGGGTTTTTTCCAAATTTCCCCTTGTGATTGAGTTCTACCTTCAGAATACTGTGTTCTGAAAATATGAAAGGAATGATCCCAATCTTTTGATACTGGTTGAGACCTGATTTATGACCCAGGATGTGATCTATTCTGGAGAATGTTCCATGTGCACTAGAGAAGAATGTGTATTCTGTTGCTTAGGGATGGAATGTTCTAAATATATCTGTGATGTCCATCTGGTCCAGTGTGTCATTTAAGGCCTTTATTTCCTTGTTGATCTTTTGCTTGGATGATCTGTCCACTTCTGTGAGGGGAGTGTTAAAGTCCCCTACTATTATCATATTATTGTCGATATGTTTCTTTGATTTTGTTATTAGTTGGTTTATATAGTTGGCTGCTCCCCCATTAGGGGCATAGATATTTAAGTTGTTAGATCTTCTTGTTGGACAGACTCTTTGAATATGATATAGAGTCCTTCCTCATCTCTTATTATAGTCTTTGGCTTAAAATCTAATGAATCTGATATAAGGATTCCCACCCCAGCTTTCTTTTGATGTCTATTTGCATGGTAAATTGTTTTCCACCACTTTAAATCTGGGGATGTCTTTGGGTCTAAAATGAGTTTCTTGTAGGCAGTATATTGATTTTTTTATTATTATTCTGATACTCTGTGTCTTTTGATTGGGGCATTTAGCCCATTTACATTCAGGGTAACTATTAAGAGATATGAATTTAGTGCCATTGTGTTGCCTGTAAGATGACTGTTATTATATATTGTCTCTGTTCTTTTATGGTCTACTACTTTTAGGGTGTCTCTTTCCTTAGAGGACCCCTTTCATTTTTTCCTGTAGAGCTGGTATGGTGTTTGCAAATTCTTTCAGTTTTTTTTTTGTCCTCAAATCTTTTTGTCTCTGCTTCTATTTTCAAAGATAGCCTACCTGGATATAATATTCTTGACTGCATGTTTTTCTCGTTTAGTGCTCTGAATATATCATGCGAGTTCATTTTGGCCTGCCAGGTCTCTGTGGATAAGTACGCTGCCAATCTAATATTTTTTCATTTGTATGTTACAGATTTCTTTATTTTATTTCTTTTCAGTGTAAAAGTATTCATTGTTTTTGCACCACACACAGTACTCCGTGCAATCTATGCCCTCTCTAATTCCCCCACCTGGTTCCCCCAACCTCCCACCCCCTGCACCTCCAAAACCCTCAGATTGTTTTCCAGAGTCCATAGTCTCTCATGGTTCATCTCCCCTTTCAATTTCCCTCAACTCCCTTCTCCTCTACATCTCCCCTTGTCCTCCATGCTATTTGTTATGCTCCACAAATAAGTGAAACCATATGATAATTGGCTTTCTTTGCTTGACTTATTTCACTCAGCATAATCTCTTCCAGTCCCGTCTATGTTGCTACAAAAGTTGGGTATTCATCCTTTCTGATGGAGGCATAATACTCCATAGTGTATATGGACCACATCTTCCTTAGACATTCGTCTGTTGAAGGGTATCTTGGTTCTTACCACAGTTTGGTGACCGTGGCCATTGCTGCTATAAGCATTGGGGGTAAAGATGGCCCTTCTTTTCACTACATCTGTATCTTTGGGGTAAATACCCAGTAGTGCAATTGCAGGGTCATATGGAACCTCTATTTTTAATTTCTTGAGGAATCTCCACACTGTTCTCCAAAGTGGCTGCACCAACTTGCATTTCCACCAACAGTGTAAGAGAGTTCCCCTTTCTCCACATCCCCTCCAACACATGTTGTTTCCTGTCATGCTAATTTTGGCCATTCTAACTGGTGTAAGATGGCATCTCAATGTGGTTTTAATTTGAATCTTCCTGATGGCTAGTGATGATGAACATTTTTCATGTGTCTGATAGCCATTTGTATGTCTTCTTTGGAGAACTGTCCATTCATATCTTCTGTCCAATACAGAAAAGGAAATTAGAGAATTGATTCCATTTACTATAGCACCTAGAACCATAAGATACCTGGGAATAAACCTTACCAAATAGGTAAAGGATCTGTACTCAAGGAACTACAGAACACTCATGAAAGAAATTGAAGAAGACACAAAAAGATGGAAGACCATTCCATGCTCTTGGATCGGAAGAAAAAACATTGTTAAAATGTCTATACTGCCTAGAGCAATCTATACTTTTAATGCCATTCTGATAAA
>NW_019154357.1:0-11230 GCF_002288905.1 Enhydra lutris kenyoni | reverse complement strand
ATTTTTAATTTCTTGAGGAATCTCCACACTCTTTTCCAAAGTGGCTGCACCAACTTGCATTCCCACCAACAGTGGAAGAGGGTTCCCCTTTCTCCACATCCTCTCCAACACATGTTGTTTCCTGTCTTGCTAATTTTGGCCATTCTAACTGGCATAAGGTGGCATCTCAATGTGGTTTTAATTTGACTCTTCCTGATGGCTAGTGATGATGAACCTTTTTTTCATGTGTCAGATAGCCATTTGTATGTCTTCATTGGAGAAGAGTCTGTTCATATCTTCTGCCCATTTTTTGATATGATTATCTGTTATGTGTCTGTTGCATTTGTGAAGTTCTTTATAGATCCTGAATATCAAGCTTTTGTCTGTACTGTGATTTGGAAATATCTTCTTCCATTCCGTGGGTTGCCTCTTTGTTTTGTTGACTGTTTCCTTTGCTGAGCAGAAGCTTTTGATCTTGATGACGTCCCAAAAGTTCATTTTCGCTTTTGTTTTCTTTGCCTTTGGAGACATATCTTGAAAGAAAGTGCTGCGGCTGACATCGAAGAGGTTACTGCCTATGTTCTCCTCTAGGATTCTGATGGATTCCTGCCTCACATTGAGGTCTTTATCCATTTCGAGTTTATCTTTGTGTACAGTGTAAGAGAGTGGTTGAGTTTCATTCTTCTACATATTGCTGTCCTTCAATTCAATAATGTGGCAGGATACAAAGTCAATGTACAGAAATCAGTGGCTTTCTTATACACTAACAATGAAAATACAGAAAGGGAAATTAGAGAATAGATTCCATTTACTATAACACCAAGAACCATAAGATACCTGGGAATAAACCTAACCAAGGAGGTAAAGGATTTTTACTCGAGGAACTACAGAACACTCATGAAAGAAATTGAAGAAGACACAAAAAGATGGAAGACCATTCCATACTCTTGGATCGGAAGAATAAACATTGTTAAAATGTTTATACTGCCTAGAGCAATCTATACTTTTAATGCCATTCTGATCAAAATTCCACCGGTATTTTTCAAAGAGCTAGAGCTAGATGTCCTAAAATTTGTATGGAATCAGAAGAGACCCCGAATCGCTAAGGAAATGTTGAAAAATAAAAATAAAACTTGGAATGCAAGTTGGTGCAGCCACTTTGGAAAAGAGTGTGGAGATTCCTCAAGAAATTAAAAATAGAGCTTCCCTATGACCCTGCAATTGCACTACTGGGTATTTGCCCCAAAGATACAGATGTAGTGAAAAGAAGGGCCCTCTCTAACCCAATGCTTATAGCAGCAATGGCCACGTCGCCAAACTGTGGAAAGAACCAAGATGCCCTTCAACAAACGAATGGATAAGGAAGATGTGGTCCATATACACTATGGAGTATTATGCCTCCATCAGAAAGGATGAATACCCAGCTTTTGTAGCAACATGGACGGGACTGGAAGAGATTATGCTGAGTGAAATAAGTCAAGCAGAGAGAGTCAATTATCATATGGTTTCAGTTATTTTTGGAGCATAACATATAACATTGAGGACATGGGGAGATGGAGAGGAGAAGGGAGTTGAGGGAAATTGGAAGGGAAGGTGAACCATGAGAGACTATGGACTCTGGAAAACAATCTGAGGGTTTTGAAGGGGCGAGGGGTGGGAGGTTGGGGGAAGCAGGTGGTGGGTATTAGGGAGGGCATGTATTCCATGGAGCACTGGGTGTGGTGCAAAAACAATGAATATTGTTACGCTGAAGAGAAATAAAAATTTTCAAAAAATTGCAAAAACAACAAACAAACAAACAAAAACTTGTGGCATCACGTACCTGATTTCAAGGTTTACTACAAAGCTGTGATCACCAAGACAGCATGGTACTGGCATAAAAACAGACACATAGACCAGTGGAACAGAGTAGAGAGCCCAGATATGGACCTTCAATTCTGTGGTCAAATAAACTTCGACAAATCAGGAAAAAATATACGGTGGTAAAAAGACTGTCTCTTCAATAAATGATGCTGGGAAAACTGGACAGCTATATGTAGAAGAATCGAATTCAGTACTGACTCTTGTTCCTTTTTTTGTGGTGAGTTTTTCAGCCTTGTCATTTTGTCCAGATAAGAATATATGAAGTAGCAAATAAAATACTAAAAGGATGGCAAAGACCCCAGAAAATTTTGCTTTAACCAAATCAGAGGAGATCCCCCAAATTGTGGGGGGGTAAGGAAGGGTAAAAAGAAGTTCAGGAAACAAAAGTTAAAAAAAGAAAACAAATAAAGAAAAATATAAAAAAGAAAAAATATATATATATTAGACTGGTGACTAGTACAGGGTCACCCATTTAATTTTGGGAGTATTTTAGTCTCTTAGAAGAAACTGTCTCCCAAAATTTTAAAGAATGAAAAATGTGTACAAGGGTAAACACCATGAAGGGATGGAATATGACTATAATGATAATTTTTTTAAAATTTCTAAAATAAGGGTTGATAAAGTAAGTTGGTTTGGAGAATAAATAAAGAGAAGGTGGAGAGAATTTGATCAGGCTGGAGACTAGAACAAACCTGGTGCTAGATTTAGGGTGTATTTTGATCTATTAGAAGAAGTTGTACCCCAATTTTTTAGAAGAAAAAAAACCCAATGTGTATACAAAAAATAAAGTTAGATACAATAAAGGATAAAATATGACTATAATAATGAAGGTTCAAAAACCATTTTTTTAATGAAAGGTATTGTTAAGATAAACTAGTTAAAAAGCTTTAAAAGAGGAAAGGGTAAAAGTTAAAAAAATTAGCAAAAGAAAAAAATAAAATTAAAAAAAATAATTAACTTTGCAAGACTATAGAATCATGGGGAGAAAGCCATGAATTCCATGCTTTGCTTTCTCCTCCTCTGGAATTCCACTGTTCTCCTTGGTAAGTGAACTTGGTCTTGGCTGGATTTCTTGCTGATCTTCTGGGGAAGGGAACTGTTGTAGTGATTCTCAAGTGACTTTGCCCAGGGCAGAATTGCACCACCCTTACCAGGGACCAGGCTAAGTAATCCTCCTGGATTTGCTTTCAGGAGCTTTTGTTCCCTGAATGCTTTCCATAGAGATCCAGAGGATGGGAATGAGAATGGAGGCCTCCCAATCGCTGGTCCTGAAGAGCCTTGAGCTCAGGACTCCACTCCTCAGTGGGCCCTCAGAGAAAAGCGCTCAATCACTCCTGTCTCCCTGGCCTCTAGCTGGACTCTGAGCTCGCCCATCCTGTGACTAAGCATGTCTGTCTCTGGCACACAGCTCTGCTTAGAGTCTCCAAACCCCACAGATTCCAGAGCTCTTCCAGGGGTTGTCTCCCCGGATCTTGTGGGGACCCTACTTACTGAGCAGTGGCCTGTGCCACGGATTATGGTTCAAGGTAACCCTGAGTTGAGAGCTCACTCCTCAGCTCTGTCTCTGTAGCCAGCTTCCCTGCTCTAATAACCTGAAAGTTCTGCAACACTCAGACACCCCTGATCCCTCTGTGACCCCGCGGGACCTGAGGCCATGCTCTCCTCTCATTGGCTTCATCCCGGTTTAGCCTCTGGAGTGATGTCTCTCAGTGGAGAAGACTTTTAAAAGTTCTGATTTTGTGCTCCGTTGCTCTGTTGCTTGCCAGGAGCCGGCCCCTCCCCCCGCAGTCTATTTTCCCATCGCTTTAGATTCACTTCTCTGCCAGTCCTACCTTTCAGAAGGTGGTCAATTTTCTGTTTCTAGAATTGTTGCTCTTCTTCTCCACAATCTCCTGTTGGATTTGTAGGTGTTTGGAGTGGTTTGATAAGCTATCTGGCTGATCTCCTGCCAACTGATATCATTTCAGCCTGCTACTTCTTCGCCATCTTGATTCTTCCCTGGGTACTATTCTTAATAACCTTTCTGTGAGCCTGAATTTATATCAAAAATTAACAAAGGGAGAAATCTTGTTTTCTGTCTCAAAGAATATGGGAAATGTCTCTGTTCTCTACATGTGAAAATAAGATAACAACAAAGAAAATGCTTTCTCTTCAATCTTATGAAATAAAACATATATATTATCATATCCAATTAATGTGAAGTGGGATTTAAAAAAAATAATCTCATTATAAAAGAATATTCATGTTATGTCTTTGCCACCTTTAATAACATCATTAAGGAACAATTTTATTTATTGCTTAATATATTTTCTATTTTCTTGACTCAACACATTTATTATTTTATTTTATTCACACCTTTCAGTGATGGATATTGACATTGGGTAAAAAATGTATGGGTTTTTTCTCTGAAAACTCTGGACTGTATTTGAAAAATATATCAATTTTGGGACCAAGGAGAACAAATAGATTGCTTAGTTGTTAAATAATCTTAATGAGATGTCAACAGCAGAAAAATATTCTCAATCCTCAACAAGGTTTTCAGGTGATGAAACATTGATTTTTTTTTTTAAAACCTCTACAGCCATTTTGCTTCCTGTATGGGAAGTAAATGAAAACCAGTTATTTGTTTCCAAGAGCACAATCCATTTTAGATACTTAATTTAATATTTAAAAGTATTTATAATATTTCCACCTTCATTAGCTATTTGTTTAGTCTGCACCATTGCCTTTAAACATCCTGAGTTCATTTTCAAAGCAAGTCTCAGACCAAGACTGTATGGTAGATCATTAGGGAGATTATGCTTATGGGAAAGCATCTGTATTTTAGTTAGAAAGTGCTTTAGGAAATCAACAAACATGATGTAAGAATGTATCATCCTAACCCATTTATTTTTCTTTCATTCATTTAAATATTAGTACAATTGAAATTACTTTGATATTTGGGTCAAAAGTTTACAGTATTCATGAGAACTATTCAGCATCCAAGGTCTCTGTTTCCCCAATTTGAATTTGCTAGCCTCTGTTCTAAATATTAAAGCAAAACAAAATAAAAAATATCCATTATTTGGTAAATTGAAAGTATAGTAGTTATCCATTGACTGCCTTGTCCATCTTGTTAAATAAAAATCAAACATCTTATTTTTTGTGAAATAGCATTGTGATGTTAAGTAAGAGATGCAGATTAACTAAAATGAGGTATTTTCAGAATGGGAAAGAACCACTGGTCTTTAGAGACACATTTCTGGAGTATCTATGTTTTGGAAATTACTACTTCACCAGAAATGGGAAACCATGTTTTTCTCAGCAATCTCAACACTTTTGGACCATTTTCATCTACTCTCATTTCTGATAGAAGCATTTCCTGTGCATTTGAGGATGCTAAACATAATAAATTAAGGCCGTTTTTTTTTTTTTCTTTTTGTCTTTGTTTTGGACTCTAGGAGATGCCCACATACATATTTTTAGCTAGTCTTGTTCTTGGTTTTCACAATGAAAGGCCAATGAATCAGCTAACTATTGAGTAAGATCCTGCTTCAAAATTCAGTGGCTTTAAACAAGAATCTTTATTACCCGTGTGTCTCTAGGACTTCGGGAGTTTGGCTGATCTTGGCTGGGCTTGGCTGGGCAGCTCAGCTTCAGATTGCAGAAGCAGAGCCTGGGGCCACACTGCTTCTCAGTGTTTCTCTGTGAGTCAGCTGGGAGGTTTTTTTCTTCCCAGCTGTCACACATCTTTCTCACATGGGCTAACCAGAGGAAGATCATCTCATGGCAATGGAAAAAGTGTGAATGAGCAACTGGAAAACTGTCTCTCCTCATATCACATTGGCCAAAATAAGTTGCATGGTCAAGTCCAAGGTCAAGGGACAGAATTGCAAAACCACATGACAAGGAGTATGGATACAGGAGGTGTGAAGAATTGGAACAATAATACAGCCTATATTAACATGAAGAAATACCTGATAAACTGCTTTGGAAACTGTTCCTGTTGTACATATTATCTTATAGCAGTGCATTTTGAGAATCATTTTGGCTTACCAAGTTACAATTATGTCACCTTAAGAGAAGGACTAGTCTATAGAAATCATTAATATCTTTTTTAGAACTAGATGGCATCAGATCACTTGGTATCTGATATTGATTTGATGGCCAAATCTTGTGAAAGAGTCAGTTTTATAATTTTTTTAAAGATTTTATTTATTTATTTGACAGAGACCACAGGTAGGCAGAGAGGCAGGCAGAAAGAGGGGAGAGAGGAGGAAGCAGGCTCCCCGCTGAGCAGAAAGCCCAATGCCGGGCTAGATCCCAGGACCCCGGGATCATGACCTGAGCCGAAGGCAGCGGCTTTAATCCACTGAGCCACCCAGGCGCCCCAAAAGAGTCAGTTTTAATACTTTCAGAAGAATCTTGTCCTTTTGAGGCAAAGAATATCAGGAAGTAGTGAATCGGCAGGAAAACCATCAGCTCTGTATTATTGAGGTGGTGGGCAGCATGAGCTCCTAAGGAAACTTTGTTCCCTTACATTTAGAGCTCATAGAGCCTGGCTCTGATTATAAGAATTGTCCCCCCTCTGTTACCACAGGAAAAAAGTATATTCACTCCGAGTCAAAGAAAGACAATGACAAAGTGAAATCACTTCAGAGGGCAATAATTCTGACAGGTTGTTGTATATGCAGAAAGAATAAAATGTTTCAGGTTTTAGTGATGATTTTGAAATTTAAATACATTGAAAAATAATTTAAGACAGTAAACATTCTCTTTCTTGTCTGATAAAATGTTAGGAGGACCTGAGATATTAGCAAATATTAGCAAATATTTCTGAATTCCTTTTATCGCTGAGAGTTTTTAATGCTTCAGATGTCTGAATATGAACAGAATGCTTATGAGCTTGTTATGAACACCTGAAGAGAGAGGGTTTTCAGTGACAACACATAAGGAATCTTAACAAAGATGCTAATATACTGGAGTGACAAACAGCATCCATTCCTAGCAGTGGTGCTGTAGCGATAATAAGAGTTCACATGATCCTGACAGGGTAACTGCTAACATGTCGTCTGTCAAATCTGAGTCACGGTTACCATTATTCACAAGACATTGATTTTTCTCTTGTTGACAGAAGCCTTTATCATGTTTCTCTCAGGATGGGTCTGATTTAAGCATATGCATTATAATCTGATTATACTGGAAATAAAGATCCCTGGGAATTGGGTTCTAGTCTTTACTCTTCCAATCTACCTATAGGACCTGAGGCAAGCCCAGTTTTCAGTTCCTTGTCTAAGGAGAAGATGGGAAAAGATCACTTCTTAGATCACTTTCAGCTCTACTGTTTCTCTAAATGTGTGCTACCTCAGTGTTCATGGGGCACTCCCTCTGACTGACACAGGAAATTTCCCATAGACCATAGTGCTTCCTCAGGTAATATGTAAATCATGACAGAACTATAGTCTAAATGGGTAATAGTGTCATGGGAATCCTATAAAATTTATGTTTCAAACTTTTGGGGAAATCATGATGTATATTTCGGCTTATGAGAAAAATACAAAGATTTTTCTTATGATCTTTTAACTATAGTTTAATAAATGCAAAACACCCTCTGTAGTGATAAATAAGGGCAAAGATTGAAGAGTCACTGAATTTAAAGATCAACTGAATCCTTCTTCATTTTGGGGAGATGACAAAGTAGTAGTTATGTATTATGACTTTCTTTGCTAGAATAGAGAAGAGTATAGTATGTGTATCTGGTGTTGAGGGCTGTCACATTAGAATATGCAGGTGATATGTCACACAATTCCAGAGAATGCCTCTGCTGTGAAGGCCCTTTTGTTGTGCTGTGAAGAACCTGTTTAACTGAATGGGGAGGCCCTGTCAAGTAATAGCTGGAAATGGCATTTCTATGTACTTGACCTCACCAGAAGTAGGAGTGGGGTGGAAGCTGAGGTGGGTTCATAACCAGGTAACATGCAGTTGTTTAGAAGGGTCTCATACTTCGTTTGATGTTCTTTTGTCATCATCTTGAAAATCTTAAGAAATTTTAAACAAGGAACCCCGAATCCCATATTTTAATTTTGTACTTAGTACCAAAAATTATGCAGCTGGTACTGAATGGCTGTGGGAGTGGTTCAAGACTATAATAGCAGGAATACAACTTAAAACTGTTAAGAGGAAGAAATAATTACTTTTCAACTTCTGACATCCCAGGTGGGATTTTTGTAGTAAGTTGTCTTACTACAAAAGCCAGGCTTTTTTAGAATAGTAAAATACTTTTTTACTTTCCTTTTATATCAAAGACCATACCTACAGAATTCAGATGATACAGTCTCTCCATAAATGTAGAGGAAATGCCCTTTTGGCATATAAGCCATGTCACAAATGTTGTCAGTATTTACAACTATTTTATTTTATTTTATTTTTTAATATAAGTAGAAACTTATCTGGACCAGAGAATACATTGTTTTTGCCTTTGGCACAGATTTACATGGACTTTGGTTCTTGATATTTGGCTTAGTTGAATCAATCCAGAGTCAAACCGAATAAAAAAATTTTCCTAAATGCTTATTCACATTCAAAAAATATAAGTAACTGTATCTTTTACACGGGTACAAAGAAACTGAAGTCCATTTTTGTGGTTGGCTTGAACATTTTCCTTGATTTTTTTTCCTGAGATAACTTTATACTGAGGATACTTATGTTGATCATATTGAGTTGTATAATAATACATTAACATGGCCAGCTCAAATAGTTATGGCCCAAAGTGAATTTTTAAGCTGGAATTATTCACTTAACTTACTCATTCAACTCACAAGAAATGCAGATACTAAGACATTTTAAAAATGGCCAATCTTTGGATAACAGTGTGGAGATTCCTCAAGAAATTAAAAATAGAGCTTCCTTATGATCCTGCCATTGCACTACTGGGTATTGACCCCAAAGATACAGATGTAGTGAAAAGAAGGGCCATCTGTACCCCAATGTTTATAGCAGCAATGGCCACGGTCGCCAAACTGTGGAAAGAACCAAGATGCCCTTCAACGGACGAATGGATAAGGAAGATGTGGTCCATATACACTATGGAGTATTATGCCTCCATCAGAAAGGATGAATACCCAACTTTTGTAGCAACATGGACGGGACTGGAAGAGATTATGCTGAGTGAAATAAGTCAAGCAGAGAGAATCAATTATATGGTTTCACTTATTTGTGGAGCATAACAAATAGCATGGAGGACAAGGGGAGTTAGAGAGGAGAAGGGAGTTGGGGGAAATTGGAAGAGGAGGTGAACCATGAGAGACTATGGACTCTGAAAAAAAATCTGAGGGTTTTGAAGGGGCGGGGGGTGTGAGGTTGGGGGAACCAGGTGGTGGGTATTAGAAAGGGCATGGATTTCATGGAGCACTGGGTATGGTGCAAAAACAAGGAACACTGTTATGCTGAAAATAAAAAAAATAAATAAATAAATTTTAAAAAATAGCCAACCAGTCCTATTTCTAAAGAGGAGTTAGCTGTGATTGCAGTATTTGAATCATTCCAGTTGGTAACCAAGTACTCTATCTCTCCCATATTGGAAGCAATATTGTACACCTGAAAGTAATATGACACGGTATGTTAACTATACTGGAATTAAAATTAAGAAACTTTATTTAAAAACAATAAAACATGGGAACCTGGGTGGCTCAGTGGGTTAAAGCCTCTGCCTTCAGTTCAGGTCATGATCCCAGGGTCCTGGGATCGAGCCCCACATCAGGCTCTCTGCTCAGCGGGGAGCCTGCTTCCCTTCCTCTTTCTCTGCCTGCCTCTCTGACTACTTGTGATCTCTGTCTGTCAAATAAATAAATAAAATCTTTAAAAAAACAAATAAAGAGACTGTCTTTTTTCCACTCTATATTTTTTTCCTGTTTTGTCGAAGATTAACTGACATAGAGTTGAGGGTCCATATCTGGGCTCTCTACTCTGTTCCACTGGTCTATGTGTCTGTTTTTATGCCAGTACCATGCTGTGTTGGTGTTCACAGCTTTGTAGTAAAGCTAGAAATCAGCTAACGTGATGCCCCCAGTTTTATTTTTGTTTTTCAACATTTCCTTAGCAATTCGGGGTCTCTTCTGGTTCCATACAAATTTTTGGATTATTTACTCCAGGTCTTTGAAGAATACCGGTGGAATTTTGATTGGAATGGCATTAAAAGTATAGATTGCTCTAGGCAGTATAGACATTTTAACAATGTTTATTCTTCCAATCCAAGAGCATGGAATGGTCTTCTATCTTTTTGTGTCTTCTTCAATTTCTTTAATGAGTGTTCTGTAGTTCCTCGAGTACAGATCCTTTACCTCTTTGGTTAGGTTTATTCCCAGGTATCTTATGGTTCTTGGTGCTATAGTAGATGGAACCCAGTCTCTAATTTCCCTTTCTGTATTTTCATTGTTAGTGTATAAAAAAGCCACTGATTTCTGTACATTGAATTTGTATCCTGCCACGTTACTGAATTGCTGTATGAGTTCTAGTAGTTTGGGGGTGGAGTCTTTTGGGTTTTCCATATAATGAATCATGTCATCTGCGAAGAGAGAGAGTTTGACTTCTTCATTGCCAATTTGGGTACCTTTTATTTCTCTTTGTTGTCTGATTGCTGTTGCTAGGACTTCTAATACTATGTTGAACAAGAGTGGTGAGAGTGGGCATCCTTGTCGTGTTCCTGATCTCAACGGGAAGGCTGCAAGCTTTTTCCCATTGAGGATGATATTTGATGTGGGTTTTTCATAGATAGATTTGATGAAGTTCAGGAATGTTCCCTCTATCCCTATACTTTGAAGCGTTTTAATCAGGAACGGATGCTGGATTTTGTCAAATGATTTTTCTGCATTAATTGAGAGGACCATGTGGTTCTTCTCTCTTCTCATATTAATTTGTTCTATCACATTGATTGACTGCCAATGTTGAGCCGTCCTTGTAGCCCAGGAATGAATCCCACCTGGTCATGGTGGATCATCTTTTTAATGTGCTGTTGAATCCTGTTTGCTAGGATCTTGTTGAGAATCTTAGCATCCATATTCATCAGTGTTTGAAATTGTCCTTTTTGGTAAGGTCTTCGCCTGGTTTAGGCATCAGGGTAATGATGGCTTCATAGAAAGAGTCTGGAAGTTTTCCTTCTGCTTCAATTTTTTGAAACAGCTTCAGGAGGACAGGTGTTATTTCTTCTTTGAAAGTTTGGTAGAATTCCCCAGGGAATCCATCAGGTCCTGGGCTCTTGTTTTGTGGCAGGCTTTTGATCACTGCTTCAATCTCGTTACTAGATATCAGTCTATTCAGGTTGTCAATTTCTTCCTGGTTCAATTGTGGGAGTTTATAGTTTTCCATGAATGCATCCATTTCATCTAGGTTGCTTAGCTTATTGGCATGTAAC